>NC_064286.1:43863629-44115884 GCF_019186545.1 Solanum stenotomum | reverse complement strand
TTGGTTTGCTTCCGTCTGTTTATATTGTCATTTGCCTACTCTTGGTTAATTTCTACCCTCAGACCCATTACTTGTTGTTCCGGGTTACGGGTTGGCTTACCTGCTGGTGGGTTATAGTAGGTGCCATCATGACTTGATAAATCGGGTCGTGACAGAATCTTTTGTATATATGTTGAATCTTTGATTTAGAACTACAAATATTCTTGTTCCAATAATTCTATTAAGTTCGACACCTAGTATTTAGGAGTTGATTTCTATTTCAATTTGGTTTTTAGTCTGTAAATATATGTCTTTTGTTAGTCAATAATATAAAGGTTTGTAGTGCAATACATAATTTATCATTCTACTTTTCTTCCATTGTTACTTTCCTGCATTTTTTTTCTTTCAAAAACTTATAGGTGGGATCTAGAACTATTTTTCTGAAGGGAGCTTTGAGTGAAGAGATGGATTTCAAAAATAGTTTTTCATGAATAACTCATGCTGTTTTTGGTAATGAAAATTACGAATTATGAGTTGTGAGAATGGAAAATTACTTCGACACCCTTGATCTTTAGGAAGGAAGCAGTAGAAGAGGATTATGTAATTAATTCGTTACAAAATAATCTCACCAAAGCGCAAATCAAGAGTCTCAAGGAAAAGAAAATCATGAAGTCCACGACAAAAGCAACTCTGTTTGTTGTTGTCTTGACAACTATTTTAAAGAGAATTATATTTCTCCCATCACCAAAAGAAATTTGGAATTACCTTAAGAAAAAATATGTTGGAGGTGTAGGAATTCAAGTTGCAAAGAATAAAAGACTCCAAGAAAATCAAAGAATGCTTGGTATTCATAGCAAGGTAAGATTTCTAGGCACTAGATCAAAAAGAGTAAGTGATAAATATAAACACAAGTAGCCAAAGGTTTCATTGAATATTTTGACTTTAGCAAAAAATCAAGAAAGTCGTTCTTTGGATGTGATATTAAAGACTTCTTTAATTAAGAAGAAATGGAGTGAATGTTCGAATCCTAAGAAACAACCTCCCCAGATATTATAGAAGAGACATGTGATAACAGTCGTATTAAAGAAAAGAAGGCAAAGGTTTCCAATTCAATGGGAAAAGACTTCAGTAGAAGCAAAACTAGTGAAGGGACTGATGGAAAACACAGAGGTAAGAAGAGAGAGCGAGTCGGACAAGATATAGGTCGCACTGTGTCTCAACATAGTGTATATGTTGAAGATTTTGTACCAACCTTTCTCCTTCTCTATATATGTTAGCTAGTCTTTTTCCATTGAGACGTCTTGTTGTGTTCCACTAATGGGACTTCCATTTGTTCACAGTAGACACCTTTGTACTCATGACTTCCAGGTTATGATATTGGTTCCATTGTATATAATTTGAATTAGCAACGAACTTCGTTGCTAACCTTTGTTAAATTATTCATAGGTAACAAAATTTTATCAAAAATTTGTGACTAAATAGGATTAGAAATGTATTTTGTTGTTTAGCTATAAAATTTATCAATTGCTAATTTCCATTTTTAGTCAGTTCTTATGTGAACAAGACACTTAAGAAGAGTTTGAAGTGGCTGCAACAAAAGGTTACCAAATAGACAAATTTCTTTTTGAAGAATCTTGATGAGAATCTACACTATGCTGAGACACAATGTAATCTAGATCTTGTCAAATTTGTTCTCCCATTTTCCATCAGTCCCTTCGCTAGCTCTGCTTCAGTTGAAGTCTTTTTCCACGGACTTGGAGACCTTGCTTTCTTTTCTTTCTTACAGTGGTATCACATATCTCTTCTATAATATCTGGGGGAAGGTTGTGTCTTAGGAATCTAGCATTCACTCTATTTTCTCTTACGAGAGTCTTTAGTATCACATCTAAAGAATGGCTTTCCGAACTTTTTGCTCAAGCCAACTCTTTCAATGAATCCATCTTTTGCTGCTTCTATTTATATATATCACTAACCTTTTCTTATCTCACGGTTTGATAAAACAGTGCCCCCAATTGGATTGTCATCATAACTTACATCATCTCTCCTACACTTTTTAACTATAGAACTATCCAAAAATATCTCACTTAAGTTCCTCATCTTGGAATTTTCTATACATACAAAACATGTCACATAGAGTTAAGAGAAATCCAAGGATTTTATCAAGTTAAAAATACGATAGCTTAAGATATACCCCCATCAGGATGATTCTCAAGCGATCTTCTCTTCTCATTTTTCTTATGTATCTTCTTCTCTAAATTTGAGCTACTTGGCAGGCCCACCAGTTGATGGCCATTTTTATCAGTGGGAGAATTAGTAGTTGTTGGGATATATACTATTAACCATATCTTAAGATATATAATTTATTATAGAATAAATATTTATTCAGTTTTAATAGATCATATATTCGTTTATGGTGTCTGTTTACTTATATAGTAGATGATTTAGTGTGTAGACTTTTAGCTTATACACAAAGGATTAAATCAACTGTTCTTATAAGTATTAAGTTTTTTGTTCACAATCTAGGATGTAATTGGACATGCCATCGGTAAGATTGTACCACAAGATTTTATGTAATTTATCTTGATTATGGGAACGGTATAGTTTAAACTTCTTGTGTTAGTGCATTTTGTATGTATTGAACGGGACTGAGTAGAGATAGTTGTTTTAGACTAGCTGACAAAAACATATTCTCTAAACTATTAAATGTACTTATATTTTTAATCTTGATATAATTATTATGATCTATATATAAATTAATTATCATTTTGATTTATTAAAATATGAGATATTGAGATGGGTAAATATGTTTGGTAGATTGGATGATAATAATATATATTGGTGAAATAATAAGTTTGTCGATGAAATTTATGTCTCGTTATAGAGATTGATTGATATGTCTTATTGAGAAGCTTATCAGTTTCATCGTGTCAAACCTTACAAGTGAATTTATGAATTCGACACATGAAATAAGTTAAGTAGTGCTTTAAAGGAAATTAATCATTGAATTAAATTCGTCAGTAATTTAATTTATTGATTAGTATCTGTAAACTTAACATGGAGAATTACATAAGTGTTTAATGTGAAATTTTGAAATATAAATAGAGGAGTGGAATTACGAATTTCTAGTGGAATGATTTGTAATTTATAATGGTAAGAATAATTTAAATTAATTATTTGGAATTATTTTTATAATAGGAAGCCTCAATAATTAATTTTGTGATCCCTACAGTGCCCATATTTACTAGAACTCAGAATCCTATTTCTAAGGAGAAAAGAAGAGACTAGCGTGAGTTTTTCTTTTAAAAAGAAAACAATCGTGTATTTTTATGGTTAAAGAAAATAGCCTGTGTTTTGTTCTCCTTTTTGGATTGGGAAGAAATCTCTATAAGTAGGGATTCTCTTAACCTAGAAAAAGATTGAATGTTTCTATTCATACTTGCCCACCCAAGTATTGAGAGAGTTCGGATGTGAATTTTGGATCATTGTAGAAGACTACACGTCTGTTGTCTATCTTTTTAATTCACTTGAAGATCTGTCTAACTTGGGAATTCGCTTGAAGGAAGATTTGTCTAACTTGTGGATTCACTTGAATGTATCTGCTCACGCTTCAAGAGGTAATTCTTGACTGAAATTTCAACAAGTTTATGGGTTCTAGTATAATTGTATATATTCTAGCATAAACGATTTGGTTATCTATTATTACTAGAATTGTATATGTTCTAGCATAAACGATTTGGTTATCTATTATTCATCTAAGCAGTAAGATTCTGATATGCTTCCGCTTTGCATATAATTTTCTAACAATTGGCATCAATAGCTAAGTTTGCATCTAAATAGATAGCCTAATCTAGTTATACATATTTGTGATTATGTACATGAGTATGTTTTTTTTGTTCATATTCACGTATAAAAAGACATAAAAGGAAGTGCTATATTGCATGTGTCGGCGGCAGGTGTGTTCACAACGATTGTAATACTTTTTGGCAAAGTTAATATGTAATATTTGTCAAATAATGGATACAGTTGACCTACATGTGCTTGTTCCTTTTGATTAGCCAAGAATAAGTTTTTTTTATAATTTTTTTTTATTTGTTTTGACGACAAAAGTGGATTGTTGAAAAATAGTTTTGACCAAAGAATTCCTTAATTTTTTGGAGTAGAAATTCTTGTACTATTTTGTTCACTTTGCCAAAACTTCAAAAGAAAAGGAGAAATATATATAATTCATGAAGTGACGGTAACAGCCACTGGTGCCATCATTGTATTAGGATATTTTTCCTTTTTTCTAATTTCTTTCTTTCTTTTATAATTATATGAGCTTTGATTTCTTACATATGCATGTATACTTTAAGAAGTAATGATTGATAAATAATTCTTATGAAATTAATTATTTATTTGAAATCACGAAAAAAATTCTCTCTCTATATATATAAGGTTATATTAATATATGAACTGAGAATTATGATTAATAAATAAGATACACTAAGGTGGTTTATTTATTTCAGTCATTAGAATAAACTCAATATAACATGTATAAATTGTCCTACATAAATGTACACTAGTAAAAGTTTGTTTACTCAAGTGGAGATTAAACTTTAGATATTAGTATCACTTAATTAATTCATGAGAATAGATGATATTAAAGGTTTTCACTGATATGAAAGGTAAAAATGTAATATCTTGAATTCTCGGGTACATTAATCGAGAGGACAATTTGCGATAAAAAGATGTTGTGCGTCTTAATCAAAGGAAAGACACATAACATTATGCTCATTAGATAATTATTAAAGGATAATGAAATTTGAATCAAGTTGTTTTAATCTTTAACTATGCCTATAAAAATAATTATTTGTCAAATTTGGTCATAGTTTATGTGGTCATGAAATTTTTTGATCTTTGATTGACTTGAAATTTGATGGTTCCATTTAAAATCATTTAGATGAGTTTTAAGTAGTTTGTCAGATTAAAATTTGATTTGAATATGATAAGATCATTCTTTATATCTGTTATGTTTATGTCAAATTTGGAATATGATTGTGCATGGTTATTTAACATGAATTGATGTGTGATACGAATATAGGTCATATTGTTTTAATTTCTAAAGATTCTTAAATCACTTGAATTAAAATTTGGTCATAGCTTTTGGAATAATTGTTTTAATAAACTTCAATTGAGCTGAAATTTTGTACGTTCATTGATAACGGCCTAGTAAGAAGTACTCATTGCTATGTGGTTATGATTTTAAACTCGTTCTTTGGAATTATAATGTGATTTAGTATGAATGAAATCCTTTATATCAATTTTATCTATGTTCTATGTATTACATGATTACACATGATGAGTTAACATGAATTGATATATGATAAGGATAAGATCTGATTATTTTTCTTGAAATCGTTTGAATATGAATTTGATCATAGCTTTGGAGATAAATATTATTTTTGAACTCTGACTTATCTGAAATTCGGTGTGCTCATTAGAAACGATCAAATAAAAAATACTCATTGTTATGAAGTGATTTGACAATTTGAGGTTGTTTAGATAATGTTTTTAGATATTTTTTATATTCTGAAAATTACTCGACTATGATATAGTGGTGATTGACATTGTTATCTATGGTCTTCATGACTAAATTTTAGTGAAATATTAAGTTCATGTGTTGCCTTTGACCGTCCTCCATATCAGATGAAATTAATACAAGTCTTTAAAATTTAATCTCTAATTTTGATAATTTGTGTTGACTATCCCTATCTGCGTAATATTAGATTGGATCAATGAATCTAGGGATAATGATATTCACTTGGCATAATTAACATATACTCTCAATTTGAGTTAGCTTTTGATCTAAATTTATTGCAGTGAATATCTAACATCTCAAATGTATGTTGCATGTGTAGTTATTTTTCATCAAACTTTGCCGTTCAAGATACATGGATATCTATGAGGTATGATTTTAATTTTAATATTCAATGTATACATAAACATGTTGATTTTTAGAAAATAATACTCAGATAATGTAAATAGTGTTTAGAATTTTGTTCTTTGTTCTTGATTAGTATATCTATTTCACAAATGATAATATGTGATAGGAATTACTCAACAAAAAATCTTAAATTATATTTTGGACAAATAATATTTTCGATCAAATTGATCATAGTTTTGGAATTTGAAAAAAGGGGACTCTGGTTGATATGAAATTTGGTAGATTCATAAGAACGACCTAATAAGAAATATTATTTCTTTCGATCGTTATATGAGTTTTGGTCATATTTGGTTATAGGGGCCCCTCCCTTGATTACCAAGATTGAATAGTAGTGAAGTATTAATTTTATGTGCTGGCTTAGAACTTCCTCCCTATCAGATGAAATAAATGCACGTCACTATGTATTTAATCGTTTAGTTTTGATAATCTGTATTAACTCTCCTAAATTGAGTAATATATGATTGGATCAATGTAACTAGAGGATTTTCACTTGAATTAAACTAACAGTAGACTCTCCATCTGAGTTAGGTTTGTATAAGTTTATGGGGTGAATAATCGGTCATTGTACATGTGTATTGCATGGGTACTTCTCCAATCTCATCAATTGGCTATTCAAGATGCATGAATATATATGTATAAATGAGCCCTAAATTTTGTTATTTAGGATTATTCGAAATATCATGATCTATTTAATGTATTATATCTCATATTCTCAATTGACATTATGCACCGACTTAGTACTACTTAAGCTTTTCTTTTGGTAGAGATAAGATATTAATTCAAAGAATGCATTCCAAATTTACCTTATGTTAGAAAGAATTATTTTCAATTTCTAACTAGATAAGAGATGAGTATTTAATATATTTGTTTGTAACTCTTCTATCATTGAGTTTGATGAATATTTTAATTCTTGTGGTATATTGATGCGCGTTTTTTTATTAGTATTATATCTCATGAATTGAATTATATTAATCTGTCTCATAAGGGAAAATATCTTTAAAATCGAATGAAACTTATCTATACATTAGCGTCTAAGTCATTTATTCTGAATAGAATTTTGAGGTTGGTTAATGGATAGACATACCGGTTCATTGAAAGTGCAGTCACTACAAACATGTGAGTCTTGTTTAGAAGGAAAATGACTAAGAGACATTTCCTCTTAAAAAGGAAAAAGAGGTAGTGATAAGTTATAATTAATCTATTCTAATTTATGTAATAAATGAGCATTTGGGCAAGAGGTGAATTTGAGTATTCTGAGTTTTCAGAAAGGTTACTCATGATATGAATATTTTTTTTTGATGTTTTGTAAGTCTGAATGTCTTGATAAACTCAAAATATTTAAGACACATGAAAATAGCATGATGAAAAATATATAAAGTCACATCAATCTGATTGTAGTGATGTAAACTTCTCTTCAAAGCTCATGAGTCACTTATCTTATAGAACAATTGCACTTTAATTGTCTACACCAGACACTCTATAATAGATTGGTGTAGAAGAGAAAAGAAGTAGACTCTTATGAGGATGATAAGATTAATTATTGACTTATTATTAGTTATTTTGTTTCTTTTGGGATAGATTCTAATAACTACATATCACATTTTGATTTCAATTTCTTTCAAATTACTACCTTGAACAACTATAAAACTAGTTGGATTTGACGTAAGTCTAATCTGTGACATGTTCAGATATAGGATTGTCCAGCACATGTGCTAAGTGGGAGAATAAGAAAATTGGAATTAAGAACAGAATGTCTGTGTTAATTGGATATCCTAAAGAATAAAAGAAGGTTTATTATAATGTCTTATAAAAAATAAGGCAATTGTTAATACAACTGTCTGAATTCTAGAAAAGGATCATTTAGTAAACCATGTTCCTAGAAATAAACTAGTTTTACAGGAATTGAACAAAGAAATAACAAATAAGTCAATTATAAATTCAGACGCTCAAGAACATCTAATTAGTATGTCAGAACTGATGTTCCATTGCATTTAAGTAGTGGGAGAAACCTTACTAGACATAAGAAAACTACTACCTCAAGTAGTGGGAGTGATGTTGAGCAAATTAACACCACATGAAAAGTTGTTAATATTTTAATATCGAAAGATTTTGAAGAAAATATTAAGACTCAATAACATGAAAGTGTAATAATGTTGTAGTACTTACTCGTAGTGGAAGAATCATAACAAAGATTGATTTGTTTTGTACGCTCGAGAGAACTTTCATTATAGAACTTCTGAAAAGAAGTACACTCTTGGAGGGTTTCATGATAAGGTCTTTCAAGATTTAGTACAAAATCTATTTGTTACGAAGAAGCACTATTTGAAAAAATTGCATGAAAAAATAGCTTAGTAAATTTATTTCGATAAGAAATAAATAAATAAATGGCTATGAAAGTTGTAAATGTATAGTTAAGAGTCTATGTGGGAGGTTGTTAGGGTATATATTATTAATCATGCATTTAGACATAGTATTCTAACAATTTTCAAGATTAAATATTTAAGTAGGAGATTGTTAGGGTATGTACTATTAACCATGCATTTTGATATAATACATTATAGCAATGTGATGGTTAAAAGTCTAAGTGGATATTGTTGGGATATATACTATTAACCATATCTTCAGATATAATATTTATTATAGAATAAATATTTATTCAGTTTTAATAGATCAAATATTATTTTATTGTGTCTATTTACTGATATAGTAGATAATTTAGTGTGTAGAGTTTTAGCTTATACACACATGATTAAATCATCGGTTCTTATAATTATATTGTTTTTCGTTCACCGTCTAGGATGAAAATTGTACATTCCATCGGTACGATTGTAGCACAAGATTATATGTAATTTATCTTGATTATGGGAACGGTATAGTTCCAACTTCTTGTGCTAGTGCATTTTGTATGTATTGAATGAGACTGAGTAGAGATACTTGTTTTGGACAGGCTGGCAAAAACATATTCTCTAAACTATTAAATGTACGTATATTCTCAATCCTGATATAACTATTATGATTTGTATATATTAATTATCATTTTGATTTATTAAAATCTGAGATCTTGAGATGGATCAATATGCCTGGTAGATTGGATGATAATAATAATATATATTGGTGAAATAATAAGTTAGTTGATGAAATTCATGTCTCGTTATAGAGTATGATTGGTATTCCTTTTTGAGAATCTTATAAGTTTTCATCGTGTTAAACCTTACAAGTTGATTTATGAATCTGACACATGAAATAAGTTAAGTATTGCTTTAAACGAAATTAATCATTGAATTAAATTCGTTAGTAATTTAATTTATTGATTAGTATTTGTATTCTTAACATTGAGAATTACATAAGTGTTTAATAGGGAATTTCGAAATATAAATAGAGGAGTACAATTACGAATTTCTAGTGGAATGATTTGTAATTTATTATGGTAAGAATAATTCAAATTAATTATTTGGAATTATTTTCATAATAGGAAGCCTCAGTACTTAATTTTGTGGTCCCTACAGTGGCCATATTTAACTAGAACTCAGAATCTTATTTCTAAGGAGAAAAGAGGAGACTAGCGTGAGTTTTTCTTTTAAAAAGAAAACAGTCGTGTATTTTTATGATAGAAAAAAATAGCCTGTGTTTTGTTTTTCTTTTTGAATTGGGAAGAAATCTCTGTAAGTAGGGATTCTCCTAACCTAGAAAAGGATTGAAGGTTTCTATTCATACTTGCCCACCCAAGTATTGAGAGAGTTCGGATATGAATTTGGGATCATTGTAGAAGACTACATAGCTACTATCTATGTTGTGGATTCACTTAAAGATCTGTCAAACTTGAAAACTTGCTTGAAGGAAGATCTATCTAATTTGTGGATTCGCTTGAAGGTATCTGCTCACGGTTCAAGAGGTAATTCTTGAATTAAATTTCAGCAAGTTTATGTGTTCTAGCATAATTGTATATGTTCTAGCATAAACGATTTGATTATATATTATTCATGTAAGCATTAAGATTCTGGCATGCTTCCGTTGTGCATATAATTTTTTAACAATAGTAACATTAGAGAGTCTACTAATTGGGGTTCCCTGATGGGTTGTTTTGACATTATTTGATGACACTAGCTAAATCTTACGGTTTGGTTGCAGTTTAAGATAAATAATTTTTAACGACATGTTATCAGAGGCATATAGTGCATATGATCTATAGGTCCAACAAAACCCAGTATTTTCCATATGAAACACAAATAAATATGTCAAAAACAACTAAAACTATTAAAAGTGCAAAAAGAATATATAATTGTGAACACATAATTTCAAATGTACAATGAGATTAGCATTAAGAATCTTAAAGACTTAAAGGGTTAACTTATCTAGTTTAAATCTTAAATCTTAAATCTATCTATGGATGATGTCATAATTTTGAGTTTCAATTTGTAGAAAGCAATCATGAACAAATTATAATAAGAAACTTCTAAAGCCCCAAAGAACACTCGATCTTTTGATTTTTCATACAACAAAATCATAACTTTCAGTATATTTTGTAGGGTAAACTAAATTAGACGGATACTTGAGTTTTAGAAAAAAAAGTATTGTTCTAATATCATACTCCACTAAATTTGCTTACAATTTAAGGGCATTTTTTGGAATACAAGATTTACTTAAAGAAATGTGACAAGAAAAACTTTGAAATATTTTGGAATAAGAGAGAGTTATACATCGTTATCAGATATTACACCCTTATAATTATTTACATGCACGTGTTTATCTAAAGTTATATGGTTACAAACATAGATATGCATATTGGTGTATTCACATAGAAAGCACACAAGTCTGAAAATTAAGATAATAAATTTGAAACTTATATCACATCATAAATAAAGCATAATAAAAGTTTGTATGTATGTTGGTATGTTTTATGTTGTTAGTACATACACAATTATGCTTTATTAATAGTACAAAGATGGGCAAACTATCCAGTGCACATATCATAAGAAATTGGATAATATAGATTAGTAATTATATTATGAACTAAATAATGCAGTTACAATAAAATAGGGATTGAAAATCTACATTAAATATCAATAAAAATCAAATATGTCGTGTATCATCCATTAAAAACATGAGACATAAGTACTTAGTTATGTTTAGCTTCGAAAAAGTAAGAAAAAACATATAACTTACTAAAATGAAAAACTAAAAGACCATTGTTCTAAGATTGAAAACTATTTCTAATTAGAAAGTTTTCCTGAACTTTCTTGAGCTTTGCCAAAATAACATGATGTAGAAAGATTCCACAAAAATCAAGTCACTGTGCCTGAAATAAGTTGACTAGTTGTAGTGAAGTTACAGTGGAATGCACGACTTCTCAATGTAAAATTGCAAATAACAACCACTTTCCTCTTGCAGATGGGGCAAGTGTTCTGGATCATACTTGTCACGACCCAAGCCTAGGGCCTAGACGTGACCGGCGAATGGGGAACCCGAAGGAATCCCAAACAAGCCTCATAGCATATCATTACACATCCTTGGTCGCGGAAGCAATTAAAATGACCATAAGCGATAAGCATAATCAAGGGGGAAATCGGGACTAAGGGAGCAAGAGAAAAAAAAAAGGAATGATACATAAATACCATAGATGAGTCAAGCTCAAGCATAATACACAACTTGTCCAACACCACCTCTAAACATGAGTACTTAGCGGGGGCCAAGACAAACTACCGGGCTCACCCTCATAGTCAAAACATAACTAAAAAGAAGAGTCTTATACATAGCAAAAGATCATGAGCAACGTCCCCGGAATGGAGGACTCACCAATAACCTTGATAGGAAATCGTATTAGCCACGCGGAGGAGGATGGTCAAGCGGTGCTCCGGTCCCTACATGGTGACATCATGTAGGCATAGAGTATGCGTTAGTACGTTTGAATGTACTAAGTATATGGGATGCAATGCAATGCTACAATAGATGGACATCATAGGAAAAATGCATAATCATACCCGATAGATAGCACATTAATGAAATGATATATATAATGACGCTTACATAAAAATCATATTTAGTGGGACGTAGTACATGTGTGGTGAGTGACCATCAATATAGTATTTTCCAAGGCCTACCACCCCCTTGGAGAGGCGAAAGAGGTACAAACCCCTCAATGTGGTTACCCGGGCCTACCACCCCCCGAGCTAGGGACCAAGGTACAAACCCCTCGATGTGGTTATACGGGCCTACTACCCCCCGTACTAGGCAACCAAGGTACCAACCCCTTGATACGGTTACCCGGGCCTACAACCCCCCGAGCTAGGCTTGGTCGACTCACAACACTTATATAGAGAAAATCATATACATGTATCCCTTTCATCATCATTTCAATAATTATATAATCATCCGACTCATAGGATGTACATTGGACATTCCATTTCCTAAGAATTCTATCAATGGCATTTTATCAAACACATGGTGGGCTATTGTTCATGTAGATAAAATTATGTCTTTCAAGAGTATTAAGTCCAACCAATTCCGAAATACATATAAATCAGCCCACCAACAACATACATATATATATCAACCTTCATAATTTGATCATGGAAGCATGAAAACCATAAACATCACATAATAATTCCATTTCATGATAATATGCAAAAATAGACCATAATAGAATGTGTAGTAGTAATTCCATAATTCAAGAGTTCATAAATGATCATAAGGACCCATAAACTTGAAGTAAAATAGAGGATAAATGGTTGGACTTGTGGAAAGGAAGGTTTCCACAATCAACCCACATACCTCAACTTTGGAGAATCCTTGATGAAGATTGGAATGGAGAATTGATGCTTGAGATTGAGTCTTGAATCCGGAATTAGAACTTGAGATGTTTGAATTTGGTTGAAGATCTTGGTGGAATTTTGGAGAGGGATTAGTGAGTGTTTTTGAGTGTTTTGAAGCTAGAAAGAAATATAACTAAGTATGGGACAATCCTCTTTTTTATAAAAGAAAAACGTCCCAGCCGCTACAGTAACGTAGCTCACTGGAATTTGCAAATCTGCTCCGACAGGTTTTACGAAAATGGTCATAACTCCTTCATCCTAACTCGAAATGAGGTGAAACCAATTGCATTGGAAAGATAACTCGAAGGGCTTTAATTTAATAGGTAGTGGTCCTTACAGTTCCTTGTGTGCTAAGAGATATGCCCCTTTAAAGTTGACCCTGAAAATCGCATTTTTTGCGATTTTCGAATTTTGATACGGTTGCTCTAAAATTCGGGTTAGACCCATTTCCCACTCAATTTGACCCCCTGAATAAGAATATGAAGTCGAATTTCCGAAATCAAGCACGGATTTTGAGATATATGGAAATTACAATTATAGGTGTTTCCGAAGCACATTTTCGGGCATTTTTGGGGTCGTTTCAATACTCCACTCTTTGGGGCAGTCAATATGGTATATATGGCCACAATCGTTTCTTGCAAGGTCTTCCCTATCAAAATTCTCCTCCTAAGACGCACAAAAGACTTTAAGTGAGCTATGAACTTTATCAATAATCATTGTGAACTTATTATTTATATTAATTTGTCACTAGCTTTGCTTATAGTGAAATATTTTCCAAAGAACTTGGAGAACTGTGATTTCTTTTCTTTCTTAAAGTCATTATCACACGTCACTTCTATAATATATGGGGAAGGTTGAGTCTCAAGATTATTGCATTAACGCATTCCTCTTAAGGAAGTCTTTAATATCACATCTAAATAATGGTTTTCTGGAATTTTTATTAAAGACAACTTTTTCAATGAATGAACATTTGGTTGCTTGTATTATAAATTTATGATCCACTATTCGATAAACCAGTTCCCCAAATGGGATCGTCATCATTTTATCTCTCGTGATCATTTTATTTGTCGAACCATCCAAATCGGTCTCACTTATGATCCTAATCTTGAAGAATCTTCAGCATCTGCACTATGCTGTGACACAGTGCAATCTAGATTCTGTCCGACTCGCTCTCTCTTCTTACCTCTACCTTTCCATCAGCCCTTTCACTAGCTCTGCTTCTACTGAAGTCTTTTCCTATGGAATTGGAAAACTTTGCCTTCTTTTCCTTAATACGAGTGTTATCACATGTCTCTTCTATAATATCNGGGGGGGGGGGGGGTGTTTCTTAGGATTTTGGCATTAACTACATTTCCTCTTAATTAAGGGAGTCTTGAATATCACATCCAAAGAATGAGTTTCAGGATTTTTTGCTAAAGTCAAATTATTTAATGATTCAACCTTTGGTTGCTTTTGTTTACATTCATCACTTACCTTTTTCTGATCTAGTGCCTAGAAATATTACCTTGTTATCAATATCAAGCAATCTATCCAAGCATTATTTGATTTTCTTGGAGTTTTTTATTCTTTGCAACTTGAATTCTTCACCTCCAACATATTCTTTCTTAAGATAATTTCAAATATCTTTTGGTGATGGGAGAAATATTAATCTCTTTAAAATAGTTGTTGAGACAACAACAAACATAGTTGCTTTCATCGTGGACTTCATGATTTTCTTTTCCTTGTGACTCTTGATTTGCGCTATGGTGGGATTATTATTTAACAGATTAATTTCATAATCCTCTTCCACGACATTCTTCCTAACGATCAAGGGCTTCCAAGTAATTTTTCGTTCTCACAACTCATAATTGGTAATTTTCATTACTAAAACCAGCATGAGTTATTCATGAAAAACTATTTTTGAAATCCATCTCTTCACTCAAAGGTCCCTTTAGAAAAATAGCTCTAGATCCCACCTATCACTTTTTGAATGAAAAGAAATGCATGAAAATAACAATGGAAGAAAAGTTGAAGGATAAATTATGTATTGCACTAAAGAAATTTATATTATTGACTAACAAAAGACATGTATTTACAGACTAAAAAACAAACTGAAATAGAAATCAACTCTTAAATACTATGTGTCGAACTTAATAGAATTATTGGAACAAGAATATTTGTAGTTCTAAATCAAAGATTCAACATATATACAAAAATTTAAATTTTGTATGTATAGCTCTTAAGCTTCTACATTATTGTCTTGAAGCCACATCGAGAAAGCTTAAAAAGTGTTAGTATAAGATCTGTGATGCTTTGAGTAAACTCAACGAGAGCAGGCCATGTGAAGTCAGTATATAATCGAGGGTTGTTGTAGTCAACAAATTCAATTGGTGGACTCACCACCTTATCTTTCTCAGGACAAAGAAAGAAAGCAAGTGATTTTCTAGGAGTCTTGTTGTTAACCACTGCTCTATGCAAGCAACTTTTGTATCTATTATTCGATAGGGCCTGCAAAAGGAATAACACCAAATATGTTATATTCAATTTGTAAGTCTTAGAATTCATGATGTATATCATTGCGCGTCATGTGGAAAGATCTTATAATGTTTTTCACCAAAAAAGTGTATTATTTGTTTAATTGATTATGTTTATATTATTTGTATGTAATACATAATACATTAGCTTATTATATAGTACTGGTTTGTAAATTTGCTTACCATAAATGTGTCGCCTATGTTAAGCATAAAAGCATTAAAATTTGGACGAATGGATTACCATTCGTTGTCGACAAAAATGTGAAGTCCTGACTTGAATTAAGGCATAATACAAAATCCATTGAATTCAATAAATAGGATACACAATTTAATCAGATACAATGTTTTGATGTATTCATTGTACTTTATGTATCCTAAATTATTATTTTGATGTAAATTCAATAAATATGATACATAAATTATTAGGATACAATAATTTTGATGTAAGAAAAATTAACATTTCCTGAATCTCAAAAGACTCTTTAAATTAATAAATATTAATTTATCTATTAAGTTATACATCTACAAATTAATATTATTTTTGTAGTTTCACCTATATTAATTTAATGAGTTTTACTATAGTATTATTTAAGAATAAAAGTTATTTGTAGCTATATAAGGAAAATAAATCGGAAAAATTCTTTAAGTATCTCTACCTATGATTATACTATATTATGTGTAGATATGGCTATGTACATTCTATAACAAAGTTATACCCCATTTTTAAGAATTATTAAGCCATTCTTAGCAAATTGTTTGGACCCATTTTTGATATTTCAAAGCTTTTTAAGGAAAACTTTTCAAACTCTGATTTGAAATCTATGGTCAAACATATCTATAAATATATTTCCTTTTTAAAAATTTGCTTCAAAATATATGAAAACTCTCTGGCCACAAAATAAGGAACTATTATTATGCCCTTCTCAACAAACTGTTCAAACCCGTTTTTAATACTTGAGAACTTTTAAAGGAAATTCTTTCAAAATATATGGTCAAAAATTTCTTTGAAAGTATTTCCTTTTTTAAAATCTGATTCAAACAACATATGAACTTCTACTCAAATTTGAAGGGCAATCAGGTTCAAGTGGGAAAAAAATCGTCTGTTGTTTCATCGGAAGACGATGAAGAATGGGAAACTGTTTGCCCAAAGTACAAGTCTGTAGTCACAAGAACTCATGACTTCATTCCTTCAAACTTGAGGGCCATTATTGGGGGGCAGGTCAAGAGCCTTGTAAAAGTGAGAGGGAACAAATCCTCTGTGATTGTTCAATCATTTTTGGTATTCCATCATGATATTTAACACGAAGCTGTTCATAATATTCAAGATGCTCTCCACCTATTTTCTGCCCCTAAGACACTCAATAGATATAGAATTATTGTAGAAATGGTTGGAGTGGATACTGCTAGGAAATCCATTAGCATACAGACACTTCCTAAGATGATGATTTTACACGTGAAGCGGTTTGGTTATGGAAGCTATGGAAGTACCAAATTGCATAAACCTGTGCATTTTCCTCTTGAACTAGTTCACGGCTTATCACTAGTTCAAGAGGAAAATGCACATGGTTATGCAATTTGGTACTTCCATAGCTTCCATAACCAAACCGCTTCAGGTGTAAAATCATCATCTTAGGAAGTGTGTGTATGCTGATGGATTTACTAGCAGTAGCCACTCCAACCATTCCTACGGTAGTTCTATATCCCTCGAGTGTCTCAGGGGCAGAAAATAGGCGGAGAGAATCTACAATGTTATGAATAGCTTCGTGTGAAATATCAAGATGGAATACCAAAAATGGTTTAACTATCGCAGAGGCTTTGTTCCCTCTCACTTTCACAAGGTTCTTCAACTGCCCCCCAATAATGGCACTCAAGTTTGAAGGAATGAAGTCTTGAGTTCTTGTGACTGCAGACTTGTTCTTTGAGCCAACAATTTCCCATTCTTCATCGTCTTCAGATGAAACAATAGACGAAATTTTCCCACTAGAACCTGATTGCCCTTCAAGCTTTAATATGATAAAAATTTGGATAGAAGGTCATATGTTTTTTGAATCAGATTTTAAAAAAGGAAATACTTTTAAAGATACGTTTGACCATAAATTTTGAAAAAAATCCTTAAAAAGTTCTCCAGTATCAAAAACGGGTGTGAACAGTTTGCTGAGAAGGGCTTAATAGTGCTTAATTTTGTGGCTAGAGAGCTTTCATATATTTTTGAAGCAAATTTTAAAAAAGAAAATATTTTTAAAGATATGTTTGACCATAGATTTCAAATCAGATTTTGAAATTTTTTCCTTAAAAAGCTTTGAATATAAAAAATGCGTCCAAACAGTTTGCTAAGAATGGCTTAATAATGCTTAAAATTGGGGTATAATTTTGTTATAGAATGTAACATATCTACACATAATATAGCATAATCATAGGTAGGGATATTTAAAGAATTTTTCCGATTGATTTTCCATAGATAGATTTCATTATATAGCTACAAATAACTTTATTCTTAACATGAAACTATAGTAAAACTCACTAAATTAATATAAGTATAACTACAAAATATTATTAATTTGTAGATGTATAATTTAATAGATAAATTAATATTTATTAATCTAAAGAGTCTTTTGAGATTCAAGTAATGTTAATTTTTATTACATCAAAATTATTGTATCCTAGTAATTTATGTATCATATTTATTGAATTTACATAAAAATAATAATTTATGATACATAAAGTACAATGAATACAACAAAATATTGTATCTTATTAAATTATGTATCCTATTTATTGAATTCAATGTTTTATGTATTATGGCTCAATAATTCAAGTCAGGACTTCAGGTTTTTTTGTGGACAACAAATGGTAATCCATTCGTCCAAATTTTAATGCTTTTTTGGTTAACACAGGTGACACATTTATGGTAAGAAAATTTACAAACTAGTATTATATAATGAGCTAATGTATTAAGAATTACATACAAATAATATAAACATAATCAATTAAACAAATAATACATTTTTTGGTGAAAAACATTATAAGATATTTCCACATGACGGGCAATGATATACATCATGAGTTCTTAGACTTACAACTTGAATAGAACATATTTGGTGTTTGTACTTTTGCAGGCTCTATAGAATGGTGGATACAGAAGTATCTTGCACAGAGTAGTGGTTAACAACAAGACACCTAGAAAATCACTTGCTTTCTTTCTTTGTCCAGACAAAGATAAGGTGGTGAGTCACCAACTGAATTGGTGGACTACAACAAGCCTCGACTACATTCTGACTTCAGATGCCATGCTCGTCTTGAGTTTACTCAAAAGCATCGCAGAGCTGATACGAACACTCTTTAAGTATTCTCGATGTGGCTTCAATACAATAATGTAGAAGCTTAAGAGATTTACATATGAGGTTCAAGATTGAAGGCCTAGGAATCTTTTGTATATATGTTTAATCTTTGATTTAGAACTACATATATTCTTGTTGCAATAATTCTATTAACTTAGACACCTAGTATTTAGGAGTTGATTTCTAATTCAGTTTGGTTTTTAGTCGTCTTTTGTTAGTCATCAATAATATAAAGCTCTATAGTGAAATACATAATTTATCCTTCAACTTTTCTTCCATTGTTATTTTGTTGCATTTATTTTCTTTCAAAAACTGATAGGTGGGATCTAGAGCTATTTTTCTGAAGAGACCTTTGAGTGAAGAGATGGATTTCAAAAATTGTTTTTCATGAACGACTCAGGCTGTTTTTAGTAATGAAAATTACTATTTATGAGTTGTGAGAACGGAAAATTACTTTGAGACCCTTGATCTTTAGGAAGGAAGCCATGGAAGAGGATTATGAAATTAATCCATTACATAAATAATCCAACCATAGCGCAAATCAAGAGTCACAAGGAAAAGAAAATCTATGAAGTCCACGACGAAAGCAACTTTGTTTGTTGTTGTCACAACAACTATTTTAAAGAGAATTATATTTCTCCCCTCACCAAAAGAAATTTGAAATTATCTTAAGAAAGAATATGTTGGAGGTGAAGGAATTCAAGTTGAAAGGAATAAAAGACTCCAAAAAAATAAAAAAATGCTTGGATAGATTGCTTGGTATTGATAACAAGGTAAGATTTCTAGGCACTAGATCAGAAAAGGTAAGAGATAAATATAAACACACGCAGCCAAAGGTTGATTCATTGAACAATTTGTCTTTAGCAAAAAATCTAGAAAGTCATTATTTGGATGTGATATTAAAGAATCCCTTAATTAAGAGGAAATGGAGTGAATGCCAGAATCCTTAAGAAACAACTCTNCCGAGATATTATAGAAGAGACATGTGATAACAGTCGTATTAAAGAAAAGAAGGCAAAGGTTTCCAATTTCATGGGAAAATACTTCAGTAGCAGCAGTGCTAGTGTAGGGACTGATGGTAAAGGTAGAGGTAAGAAGAGAAAGCGAGTCAGACAAGATCTAGATTGCTCTTTGGCTCAGCATAGTGCAGATGCTGAAGATTCTTCAAGATGAGTGATGTTTGTGTAATCAAGACACAACTTCCAATGCAAGTGTCTACGATCGTACAATAGAAAAGCAACCCAACCAAGGGTTGGGGTCGAGTCCTAAGGGAGTGGGCTTGAGAATTAATAGAAAAATAAAATTAAGTTCTAATTATTCATAGCTAAAAACATTATCGAATAAGAACATGTTAAATCTAAGGGGTGACACAAGAGTGTCAATTAACAATAGGGGTTTGTCACAGGTAAACAAAAATCAGCAAAAATGCAAAGAGTACTAATCAAACAGAGAGAATTCTTGGGATCTTGGGATGTGATATGAATACGGGATATACTAAACTATTGGGTACATGCTTTTGATAATAAATCCGTTGAATATTTGTGACTAGGCTAGACTATAGTGGGGTAAATTCTCTCTCGAGCAATTTACCCCGAATCAACTCGGTTTCTCTCGAACACCAAGTTGCCGCATGAAGAACAACCTCCGCCTTATCCCACTCACTCTCTCGAGCTGAGTGTGTGGGAGAAGGACTAGGGTTCACTCTCTCGAGCTGAACTTCATGTCGACCCAATCCCACCCGCCATCAATTTAGTAGTCTTAGTTTTACAACCTTTCTCTCGAGCAAGACGAAAACACAAAGGTGAAATCATATTTGCGTGCAACTACAATTTCATTAAGTTTCACCACAACTACTAAATGGAATCTGATATACACAACAAATAAATCATCAACAAGCAAGACCCAACAGATAATCTAAACCCATATTCACAAAATTACACCCCAAGAATTGGGGTTTTAGCTAGACATGTAAAAGAGATTGAAATTTATACCAATATGAGTTTGCATTCAAATGGGTATGAAGATTTATGTCTCAAAATAAGCAAAGATTGAAGAATCCACAAGACCCAAGTCCAAATTCTTAGAGTTGAAACCCTTTGAATCTTCAAGTTCTTCAAAACCCTCTCCAAACTTAGAAATCAAAATTCTATGTTAAAAATTCTATATTAAAAATCTGATATTAAGATACAACTCTCAACGAATATTTATAGTTTTCAAAAATTTGTGCTGCAGCGGATCATTCAGCGTCCTTAGTCAAGATCACCGATCAACTCGACGATCCGCCCTTTGGTAGGTTTCATCGTCTTCTTGCTCTATCCTTCAGCATCGTCGTGTTTTGGATCATTGGGCGACATAGTACTACTTCACGGAACTGCTCGGCGACATGCCGACTGTTCCTTTTCACCGCCGATTTGATCCTTTCTTTCAGGGCTCCAACAGTGGAACAAAAGGCGAGGATAAGACCTTTTGGAAACTCGCCGAATAGGTTCGGCGATTCTCAAATCTTCATTTCTTCGTTCTTTCAGCTGCCTTTGTTCCTTTTTTGCTAAGTAGTGTCCATGTTTTCCCTCAAACTCCAAATACTTAAAACTTAAGGGTTTTCATCAGATATTGAGACAAAATATGCATTTTAGGACACTAATTCTATCAAAATATAGCCCTAAATGAGTCCAATTTGTGGACTCATCAACACCCCCAACTTAAACTTTTGCTTGTCCTCAAGCAAACTCAAGTTCAGCCGTTCAAAAAGGATATCTCGAACAGTGCTACACAAGAATCAATCATGAATGCACACAACAAGACTCAATTTACTTATGCAAAGATCAAATGTGCACTCAAAGATTCATGTTGTGACTTACCAATATCAAAGAATCTCATGCTCATAATACTTGCTTCAAATGCAAGTTCAGGCTCAACCAAAGTGTTGAAATGCCCTCACATAAGGAATGATTCCATATTCACACACAAATGTTTAATCATTTAAAGTTTCGGAATCAAATGCAACGCTGACACTCACAAAGAATAAGAACACAATGCATAATTTCACCTATAGGTTTGCCCGTATTTTCCAATCAACACTTGCTTCAGCTCACTCAAGATCAAGAAGGTCTTTTCAAGGCTTGTAATGGGGTTGAGTGCAAATATATGGTTATTTAGGCACAGTGACTTTCATCCTCATGAAATGTTGTACTCACAACACTTCCTTTTCTCTTCCTTCCACAACTTTCTTTTTCATTCTTTTTCTTTCCCATTTCTCTCTTCTTTTTCTTTTTATTTTTTATAAATGGAGGGGTTTAATTTTTCTCAAAACCATGGGTTAGAGGATACTTTCCTTGCACTTCTTGACTTGCTCTTATCTTTTCACCACACCCCCAACTTAGGCTTTTGGCCTAAGTTGGCTATGGATTATGGGTAATGGCTAAAGAAAGGTCATTGTTTTCATCAAGTTTCTTCCAAAGAAAGGTAAGGCTCAAGGGGTGTTCAAAAACGGTTCACACACTTACAAGGTAGGCCACAAAAGAGGTATATGAAAAATTGGCTCACACTCTTAGAAGTTGCCTAAGACCATATCAAGAGATAGCAACACTTGGTTGACTGGACCAATGGGGAAAATTCTAGGATCCATCATGCATAGTTCACAGGTAAGCTCATCACACTAGGCATTGACACTATAAGTCAAACAAGACTCCACACTTTTTCTAGTGTGCAATGATCATCCCAAAAGACTCAATTTGATCATTGGCTAGTCACAACGAGATGCAAAGAGTTCACATACTGTCTATGCAACTTTATTTGGCCTCATTGTAGCCAAACATTCATGTTTGTTCGATTATAAGCACTATCCAAGTCATTGGTATTGATCGGAACCGATACTTAAATTTTTTGAAGGAACAACTATATTCAACACAGAAGGGGTTGCAGAAATTTTTCGGAAGGGTCCGACCAAGTTCTCTGATTGAATTAGGAGTTTTGTGGGGCTTGCCAACTATTATTATCAATTTGTGAACAATTTTGCTTCCATTGCCACGCATCTGACAAGGTTGACCAACAAAGAGGTACCTTTTGAATAGACTGAAAAATATGAGGAAAGCTTTCAAAAACTTAACACTCTCTTAACCACTATTCTTGCACTACCGGTTGAACGTAAAGATTTTATTGTTTATTGTGATGCTTTACATTTGGGTTTGGGTGCGGTGTTGATGCAGGATAAAAATTTCATAGCTTATGCATCACAACAGTTGAAAGTTCGTGAACGAAATTACCTAACACATTCTTTGGAGTTGGCAACGGTAGTGTTTGCTCTAAAGATCTGGTGGCATTATCTTTATGGAGTCAAGTGTGAGGTATTTACTGACCACCGTAACCTACAACATGTATTCACTCAAAAGGAACTAAATTTGAGACAACAAAGGTGGATGGAGTTACTCAAGGACTATGAGGTGACCATACAGTACCATCCGGGTAAGGGTAACGTAGTGGCAGACATATTAAGCCGAAAGGTAGTGAGTATGGGTAGTCTAGCTTGTTTGGGTGTGACCAAGCGACCTTTGGCTAAGGAAATTCAACATTTGCAGTCTAAGTTCATGCAGTTGGGAATCTCAGAAAGAGGTGGGGTGTTAGCTAGCATTGAGGTTAGGGCCACCTTCATGGAGGAGATCAAGGTCAAACAGTTTGAAAATGAGAATTTGAATGAGCTTAGAAAGAAGACGGTGATTGGTAAGCGTAAGTTATGGTTCTTGATGCGGGGGGTGTGCTTAGTTTTAAAGGAAAAATTTGTGTTCCTAGAGTGGGCTACTTCATTTAGAGTTTATTGATAGAATCATATGGTTCAAGGTATTCCATTCATCCGGGTGTGACCAAGATGTACCGAGATTTGTAGCGACTTTATTGGTGGGCTGGCATGAAGAAAGATATAGTGGAGTTTATGGGTAAGTGTCAAAATTATGACAAGTAATGTATGATCAGCAAAGGCCGGAAGGTTTACTTCAGAGAATACCAACTCCGGAATGAAAATGGGAAAGAATAGTGATGAATTTCGTGGTTGGTCTTCCCAAGACATTGAGAAAGTATGATTCTATTTGAGTAGTGGTTGACAGATTAACTAAGTCAACACATTTTATTCTAGTCAGAATAGACTATAATGCTCGACAATTGGCTATCGTATATGTAAAATAGATAGTTAGGCTACACGGGGTGCCCCTTTTTATCATCTCAGATCGTGGTATGCATTTTAAATCCATGTTTTGGGGAAAATTGCATGAGGAGTTGGGTACTCAACTCACTTTTAGCACAGCTTTCCATCCACAGACGGGTGGGTAGTCTAAGAGAACAATTCAAGTGTTAGAGGACATGTTGAGGGCATGTGTGATCGACTTTGGAGGACATTGGAATAAGTTTCTATCGTTGTGTGAGTTCTCTTATAATAACAGTTACCACTCCAGCATTGATATGGCACCATTTGAGGCACTTTATGGAAGGGGATGTAGATCACCAATAGGATGGTGTGAGGCTGGAGATGTGAAACCTTTGGGGGTTGACTTGGTGAAGGATGCTCAAGATAAGGTAAGGAGCATCCAAGTTAAGCTCCTAGCAGCCAGAGTCGACAGAAAAAGTATGCCAACCATAAGGTAAGTGACATGGCATTTCAGAATGGTGAGAACGTTCTTCTTAAGATATCACCCATGAAATGGGTGATGAGATTCATCAAGAAAGGCAATCTTAGTCCTCGATACATTAGACAATTTGAAGTTCTTGACTAGGTAGGGCCAGTGGCGTATAGGCTGGCTTTACCTCCTAACTTATCGGGAGTTCATCTGAACATGGGGATGAGGATTACATCATAAAATGGGACTCAGTTGTGTTAGACAAAGACCTTCAGTATCATGAAGAACCGATTGCAATTCTTGATCGTGATGTTCCGAAGCTGAGGACCAAGGAAATTAAGTCTGTGAAGGTTCAATAAAAGCATCGTCCGGTTGAGGAAGCTACTTGGGAGACCGAGAAGGACATGAGAGACAAGTATCCCCAGTTGTTCGACGATACAGGTACTACTCTGCCCTTACTTTTGCCAGTCTTTCCTAGTGGATCACTCGGGGATGAGTGATGGTGTCATGCCCCTAGCCTACACGTTATGCGAGACTGGCACTCGAGAACCATTGCAGGCCCCAAGCAAACCCTTGGTCTGGCTTACTTACTCAGCGGAAGACTTAAACACAAGAAATAGTCTCAAATAAGGAACTTATGAAATAAACTTAGAATGTCTTAAAAGAAACATTCATACTAGCCAAGATGGCTACTCAAGTCTCAAAACATAAGCCAATAATAAAGTTGTGACAAATGAACTAACTGACTAACTATCTATGAAACCTCTAATAACTGAGATAGATGTCGAGACAAGACCCACAACATCCTAATGAACTATCCTTCGGAAAGCAAGGAGGCTCACCAACAATTCTGAATACTCAACTAGATCAACGAAGCGCTGGATGTTGATCCTGGTTACCTGTATTTGCATTATAAAAAGATGCAGGACAAATGGCATCAATACATTGAATGTGCGAGCATACAAGGGGAAATCTAAACATGACCTAAGCTTAAAAGGAACTGAAAGAACAAACCTGGTCTCAAATAAGCTGAACCGAATTGAACTCATTTCAATAGAAAGCAATGTAAATAAGTGCATTATAAAGAAAAGCTTTAAAAGATGGATATCAACTCTGTGTATTTAGAAATACAATAATAACTCTATATGTATGCAAAGATACAATATAAACTCTGAAATGTATGTAAAAATATAAAATAATATTGTTGTGGGAGTTTCTCTAACCGACAATCATCACTTAAGAGCTATTGTAATGATATAACATTTTGCCTCACGCTGCCAAGGCCGTCCTATACCTTGTCGAGGGTATAGAACCTGACTACTAATTGGATCCACTAGTCTATGCTAAAAACCACTAAGGAATCATCTAAAAAGTATGACCCTTTTCCACCCATGATGGCTACATGGTTTATGGGGGTGGGAGTTGTCTGAACTCTCCCCCATATCGGTGTTCAATACTACTCCCAAAATATGTACTAGCTCTTATGTTTAAAAACAGATCTTCTTTCTGTTTTTTGAGATAGTTGCTCAAAACTTAGCTCGAAGGCTATCTTAGAAAATAAAGTTTCCTCTCTTACTTAATTGTGAAAGCATTCACTCTTTACCAAAAAACTAGCTCAAAGGCTCTTTTGGAAATCAAAGTTTCCTTCCTTGTTTAAATGTGAAAATATTTTACTCTTTGGGAATACATAGTCCCCATATACTCTTTTGAAGAAATGAACTTCAATCTTTACTCTTTACTCAACTCAAAACTCAAGTCTTAAAACAAAGTTAAAATGGTGTAACAGACTTTCAGAAAACTCTATGAACTTCTCTTGACTTGACTCTTAACTTTCCTTGAATTGAATCAAGGATTTAAGGTTTATGATCTCATGTTGTTGATGATTTCATGTTGTTTAGACGTACCTTAGAGTGTAGGAATCAACTAGGAAACATAGGTACGTTTCAAGGGAACTAGTACGGAAAGAAGTGGGAAAAAGTAGAAGACCTGGCGTCCCTGGCGCTCTGAGTGGCGGGGGGCGCTAGAGGCCAAACTTCAGAACTGAAGTTGGGGGCATGCTGGCTAGCGCGGCGCCCCAAGCACCAAACTTTAGAAAAATTTCAGGGGCGCGTTGGCTGGCGCGGTGCCCCAAGCCCCTGTCCAGAATTCCCTAATTTTTCTTGGTCATTTTTCAACTCTAAAACCTCTAGTTTTGATTGGTTCTTTCCCCAAACACCTAGATTCATCTACATAACCAAAATATGCAAGAATCTACTCAAAACGACACCTAATTTCATGAATTTGAATCAACAACTCCTCAAAAATTTCAACGAATCAAGAACTCAATAGAACTTCAACTAAACCCATCAAGAACGCAATAGAACTTCAACTAAACCCATCAAGAACTCAATTTCTAAACCTTCAAGAACATAAATTCACTGAAATAAATCATGATTGGTGTGTGGGTGAACTAACCCAACGCTATGTGATCTCACATACCTCGTAGGGATCACCCCATGACGAAATCCACAAGAAATTCTTCAAGACTTGGCGATTTCCTTGCTTCTCCTTCTCTTTTCTCCTTTGTTTTCTCTTTTCTCTTAAAACCCTAACTTATTTTTTAAAAGCGTAAATTGAATCCAATCAGTTTAGACCCCAACTTAATTACGAAAAATGATACTAATTGATTGGGTGGTGAAAAGACCATAATGCCCTTCAAAAATCCGGTTTTGACCTTTCTTATCTAGACAGCGCAACCGTTCTTCCGGGCTGTTATGAGTTCTCTTTTTGTTTATCTCCACATCTTCGGACTTAGACTAGTACTTTAGATTCTTATGTTTAGTTTGGGGTGTACCCATTTTTGTAGACTTGTTGAACTTTAGATGTTTTGGTACATTGACTTTCAAGTTCTAGGCATTATTTCCGCAATTGGTTGTTGACTTTCGGAGTTTATGGGAACTCCATATTTTTCCTTTAGACATTTAAACTTGCTTCTGTATCTTTAAATATTTTAGTTTTCGTTAATTTGGTTAGTTGGGTTGTAGTAACGGTTCTCCCACCAGAGGGTTAGTGTGGGTATCACTCACGACGGTCTGGGTCGTGACAGACACACTAACTTAGAATGGGTGTCACGATCTGGCATACTAACAATATAGATATGTGTTCAATGAGAGGACCATTGACTTGTCATATATCTGTATTATTTAGAATGTTGAATTGTACATTGAACGAATTGAACTGATGTCTAATATTGTATATGTTCGGTTTATGCTTGCTTTCCTATGTTGTGATTACTTGTATATGTCACACTTACTGGAATAGCCGTGTGATCCTACCAGGAAACTATTGTTGTGTACTGATTCTGCACTTGCTCTTTCTTTATTGAGTACAGGGCATCTTCAGGTAGCTACTGACAGACCTCACTTAGGAGATCATTGATCAACGTTGGATTCAAGGGTGAGCCAGTTCTTTCAGGCTATCATAGGTCCTCTATTGTTTAAGTCCATTTTCGAAATCAGACTATTTGTTTAGGGTGTTTTGTTTAGTTTTTGGGGTTATGCCCCCTTTTCTTAGACTTGTTAGTTAATCAGAGTTTCGATACAATGACTTTCGGGTTCTAGGGGTAATTTCTGCATTAGTTGTTAGATGTTAGTTGAACTTTCGGAGTTTACGGAGACTTCGTATTAATTATATAGTTATTTAAACCTGCTTCTGTAGCTTTGAATGCGTACTACTTTGGTTAAGTTGATTATTTGGGTTGTAGTTTTGGTTCTCCCACTGGAGGCTTAGTGTGGGTGCCAATCACGACGGTCTGGGTCGTGATAGTTATATTTTGGGAGTAGTATTGAGCACTGATATGGGGACGAGTTCAGATAACTTAAAGTCTTCATAAACCATGTAGCCAATATGGGTAGAAAGGATCATACTTTTTACATGATTTCCTTAATTATTTTAGCAAAGACTAGTGGATCCACTTAGTAGTAGGTACTATACCCCGAAAAAGTATAGGACAGTTCTGGTAACGTGGACTAGACAATGTATCATCACATAGCTAATAGTGATAGTTGTCGGTTAGAGAATCTCCCACATAATTTATTTTGTAATTTCTTATAAAAATTCAGTTTTTCTTGTATACTTGCACACAAATTGAGTATATTGTATTTTTAAATACATTGAATTGATAACATCTATTTTAAAAGCTTTTCTTTATAATACATTATTTACTACTGCTTTATATTGAAATGAGTTGAGTTGAGCTGAAGTAAGCGTTTCTGTAACGCCCCGAGCTACCCCCGAGACGTAGACACAGGACCTAGGACCACAAGTGATCCCAAGCTAACCCTGCTGGCATGATCATGAGCATACTAAAGAAAATAAACTGATGCAGAAGTTAAATCATAAAAAAATCTGAAAAGATTGGAGTACCCATTTACTATAACTGAATATATCAAATCTGAGAGTTTAATTCAAAAGAAATATCAAACTTAAATACTAAGCTGAATCTAACTATGTCTGAAATAAGCCTCTAAACTGACTAGAAATGTTGGGACAGGCCCCAGCTAACTCTAGCAAAACTGAAACTAAAAGACTAAAATACTGAAAAGAAACTCATGACTATTGTCCCCGAAGAATGAGGACTCACCAATTGATTCTGCTGAACTGAAGATCGGGAACCGATCTAAGCGTGATCTGAATGCTGAGAACCTGAACCTACATCACGAGAAGATGTAGCGCACGTATGCGTCAGTACTTGAAAGGTACTGAGCATGCAGGATAGAGTAAAGCTGAAATAACACATAACTGAACAAAGCAATAAAGCAATGAAATAATATGGACATGATATAGATACTGAATGCTGAGCTAACTGAATGCAATGACCAATTTATAACATGCTGAGACTGAATACTGAATATACTGATAAATGGTCAATGCAATAGAATCTGACTGAACTGTGGGAGCTACCAATAACCGACATAAAACCACATAAGCTAAATGTGGAGTCCGATGTATACGCCCCATCGAGAGGACCCAATATACCCTGCCAAAGGTATAGAGGCATGATGGCGTGATCACTAAACTAATGTTGCCCACAGAGGGGACTTATACCTACGTTGCTCGTAGTTCTGGGACTATATGGGTACGCTGAACCCTAGTCCAACTCGGTATTATGCTACTCCCAATTAATTAAGTAGTTAACTGGTTATGACTGAATTTCTGTAAATATTGGATAGCTCAAAACTGAACATGGAAACTGAGAATACAACAATTAATCTTATAATGATGCATTCATAAATTGAGGCATGTATAATTGAATACTGAAATATTTGACCTAGCATGTGTAATTCAAGAACTAAAGAAATACATAGCTAGGGTTCTGAAATTCATGTGATAAACTGAGCAATAACATGATAATCTGATTTGGAACATTTAAATAATTAATTCATGATGATCTATTCAAATTCTAGAAACCCTAGGTCTGTTCATAATCATGGAATCAAGAATCTGACTGAATTCTAAGGACCTAATGGGCGAAAGGAACCCACTAGTGAAATTCTACATACCTGGTGATGAATTTCATGGAGAAATCTTTCGATTTCGGGGCTGGAACTGAAGAAACCTCGCTGTGTTCTTGAACTAGGGTTCTTGACCTTTTTCTCCTATCTTGATTCTAATTTTCTAAGTTTTGATTAACGATTTTGACCAAGGTAAGTTCTAGTTATGTTTCTAGGTTTAAATGACTAAAACCTCATGATTTAGGGTCAAAAAGACGTATCTTAGGGGTTAAACGAAATAGGAAAAGACCAAAAGGCCCCTGAATTAGCTACTGTCGGAGTGACTGACGGACTGGACTGACGGGCCGTCATTCAATCGACGGTCCGTCGATTGGGTTCGTAGGTCGAGTCTTCCCGACAGGGCTACTAAAACGAGCATAACTTTTTACTCGGAGGTCGTATTTAGCAAACTCGGTGGCATTGGAAAGATAATTGAATTATCTATCTAACCATAGTTCATGGGACACATAATTCATTTTGTGCTAAGATTTATGACCATCTGAAGTTGACCCATCAACAATTTTCAGCTAACTGGTTGCTGACCTTCATCTACGGTCAGACCTATGGACCGTGGATCGATTGATGGTCCGTGCTAGTCGACTGTAGTTTGTGTCAGAGGCTGGGTAAGGGAAGTCTTGATCCACAGACACAGACCACGGACCGTGGTCTGATCTACGGACCGTGGGTCTGTCCGTGAGTCGGGACTTGGCCAAATTTTCTGACTGAGTTCTGGAGAAGTTTTCTGTCACGAACCACGGACCTGCAGGACGAACCGTGAGTCCATCAACGGTCCGTGGATGGTGTCCGTGAGTGCCACCTGTAACACCAGAAATCTGAAATCTCTATTTTCGGATACGGGGTGTTACATTATCTCTCCCTTGGGACCATTCGTCCTCGAATGAAGACTAAACTAGCTGAAATTGAGGGAGAGGGCTGCAATCCCTACCATTAAACACTGAGAACTAAATTTCTAACTTAACTGAGTTCCAAGAACATGCAAATACGTTGAAAATGCAAGTACAAACTGAAGGAACATGATTCTAAGACTGAATTTTCGTATGAATGACTGAAAAACTGAAGAGGAACTATTACCTCAAGCTGGAATGAAATCGGAAGGAAAGAGGTGAGGATACTTGGACTTCATGACTGCTTCTGCTTCCCAAGTAGCTCCCTCTACGGACTGACTCCTTCACAAAACCTTGACTAAAGCGACTTCTTTATTTCTCAACCTTCTAACCTGACGATCGAGAATCTCAACTGGTACATCCTCATAAGAAAGGCTATCTTTCACGGCCACACTCTCTAGTGGCACTATGGATGCTGGATCACCCACACACTTCTTCAAAAGAGAAATGTGAAAGACTGGATGTACTGTTGCTAAGTCTGCTGGCAACTCTAACTCATAAGCCACTTTACCAATCCTTTTCAAGATCCGGTAAGGGCCTACATATCTGGGACTGAGCTTCCCTTTCTTGCCAAATCTCATCACCCCCTTCATGGGTGACACTTTCAGGAAAACCCAATCATCAACTTGGAACTCTAGTTCCCTTCTTCTCACATCTGCATAAGACTTCTAGCGACTCTGGGCAGTCTAATGAGTTGCACTTTCTCCATAGCATCAAGGACCGAATCTGGTTCTATCAAGGTTGCTTCACCTACTTCAAACCAACCAACTGGAGATCTACATCTACGCCCATACAATGCCTCATAAGGGGCCATCTGAATGCTGGAATGGTAGCTATTGTTGTAGGCGAACTCTATAAGAGGAAGGTGATCATCCCAACTACCCTTGAAGTCGATCACACAAGCTCTCAACCTATCCTCCAAGGTCTGAATGGTACGCTCTGCCTGACCATCCGTCTACGGATGAAATGTTGTGCTAAGATTAACCTGAGTACCAAGACTCTTCTGAAATGGCTTCCAAAAATGAGAGGTAAACTGAGGACCTCTATCTGAGATGATAGACAAAGGAACCCCATGCAACCTCACAATCTCATTAATGTAAAGCTTGGCGTAATCCTCCGCTGAATCTGTAGTCTTGACCGCCAAAAAGCGAGAAGACTTAGTAACCCTATCAACAATCATCCAAATGGAGTCATGTTGTCTGCGAGTACGAGGTAAACCTGTGATGAAGTCCATGTTGATCACTTCCCACTTCCAAGTAGGAATGTCAATCTCTTAAGTCATACCTCCTGGTTTCTGATGTCCTACCTTGACTTGCTGGCAATTGGGGCACTTAGCCACAAAATATGCTATATCTCTTTTCATACCATTCCACCAATAGACTTCCCGCAGATCGCGGTACATCTTAGTGGCGCCTGGATGAATAGAATATCTGGAATTGTGGGCTTCTGTGAGAATATGTTGTCTCAATTCACCCACATCAGAAACACACAATCTACCTTGATAGCGAAGTACACCATCTCCCCCCTTGAGAGAAAACCTCCACTCTCTGATTGTAGACTACACCCTTAAGTTCAAGCAAGATTGGATCACTATCTTGCTTTTCCTTAACCTCTACCACCAAAGAAGATTCTGCCCCATTCTGAACCATTACACCACCATCTGATATGCTCATAAGACGAACTCCTAGGCGAGCAAGTCTGTGAACATCCTTTGCTAGCTCTCTCCTTTCTTCCTCAACATGTGCTACACTACCCATGGATAATCTACTAAGAGCATCTGCTACTACATTCGCCTTACCCGGATGGTAATTAATGCACACTCATATCATAATCTTTGAGGAACTCAAGCCACCTTCTCTGGCGAAGATTCAACTCTTTCTGGGTGAATACATACTGAAGGCTCTTATGGTCTGTGAACACATCTACATGAACACCATACAAGTAGTGTCTCCAAATCTTGAGTGCAAACACCACTGCTGCAAGCTTGAGGTCATGAGTTGGATAATTCTTCTCATGCACCTTAAGCTTTCTGGAAGCATAAGTTATAACCTTACCTCGCTACATCAACACACAACCTAGGCCGACCCTGGATGCATCACAATAGATCACATAACCATCTGAACCCTCTGGTAGAGTCAAGACAAGAGCTGTAGTCAACCTAGTTTTCAATTCTGCAAAGCTTTTCTCACAATCACCTAACCATTGGAACTTAACCTTTTTCTGAGTTAACTTAGTCAATGGAGAGGCTATGGATGAAAATTCTTCCACAAACCGTCTGTAATAGCCCGCTAGACCCAAGAAACTTCTGATATCTGTAGCAGAGGTAGGTCTGGGCCATTGTTTCACTGCTTCTATCTTCTGGGAATCTACTCGAGTTCCTTCACTAGACACAATATGCCCAAGGAAGGTAACTGATTGTAACCAAAACTCGCACTTGCTAAATTTTGCAAATAACTGGCGATCTTTAAGAGTTTGCAAAACAACTCTCAAATGACTTGTATGTTCTTCCTCATTCCTAGAGTAAATGAGGATATCATCAATAAAGACAAGAACGAACAAGTCCAAGTACTGCTTGAACACTCTGTTCATCAAATCCATGAAAGCTACAGGAGCATTGGTTAGTCCAAATGACATAACTACAAATTCATAATGACCATACCGAGTTCTGAAGGCTGTCTTCGGAATGTCACTATCTCTGTCTGTAAGCTGATGATAACCTGATCTGAGGTCTATCTTTGAGAAATGACTGGCACCCTGAAGTTGGTCAAACAAGTCATCAATCCTGGGATAGTATACTTATTCTTGATTGTGACTTTGTTCAACTGCCTATAGTCAATATACATTCTGAGAGAACCATCTTTCTTTTTCACGAACAACACTGGTGCACCCCATGGTGAAATACTGGGTCTGATGAAGCCCTTATCTAGAAGGTCTTTCAACTGTTCTTTCAATTCCTTAAGCTCAGCTGGAGCCATTCTGTAAGGAGGAATAGAGATAGGCTGGGTATCTGGAAGGAGATCAATTCCAAAGTCGATTTCCCTATCAGGAGGAACTTTGGGAAGATCTTTTGGAAACACTTCTGGAAACTCACTAACTACAGGAACTGACTCAAGAGTTGGGGATTCAAAACTAGAATCCTTAACCCGAACTAGATGATAGAGATAACCCTTAGAGATCATCTTTCTAGCCTTAAGGTAAGAAATGAATCGACCCATAGGCGCTAAGCTACTACCCTTCCATTCTAAGATTGGTTTGTCTGGAAACTGAAAACGAACAATCCTAGTTCTACAATCGACTGAGGCATAACATGAATGTAACCAATCCATGCCTAGAATGACATCGAAGTCTACCATTTCTAACTCTACATGATCTGCTGAGGTGACTTTCTGACAGATTGTGGCAGGGCAATTTCTGTATTCCCGTCTAGCTATAACTGAGTCACCGACTGGAGTAGAGACTGAGAAAGGTTCTGAAAGAGTTTCTGGGCTAACACTGAATTGGACTGTTATATATGGAGTTACAAAAGACAAAGTAGCCCCTGGATCTAACAATGCATAAACATCAAGATCAAAGACTCGTATCGTACCAGTGACTACATCAGGAGAATCTTCATGATCTTGATAAGCCTGAAGAGCATAGAGCCTGTTTTGGCGCTGTCCGCCACCAGTACCAGAAGAGTTACCCTGCTGAGTCGGGCGACCTGCTGGTGCTGCTGAAGTTGTAGACTGAGCTCTACCATTATTTCCTCCTTGACCTTGTCTAGAAGGACAATCCTTCAATCTATGACCAGACTGACCACACCCAAAACATCCTTCCTTACCTGCAAGGCACTCGCTCGGATGGTTCTTACTATATTTCGAGCAAGTTGGGTAGGTTTTGGTGCCTGAAACACTACCTTGAGACTTAGAGCCTGACGCCCTACCTTTCTGATCATTACGGAACTTGGGGGATGGAACACTAGCTGATGAAGGGGCTGGAGTAGAAGACTTCTGCTGAAACTGCGAGCGATTTCCACCACCCGATTTCTGTTGGGAATACTCGTAGTTACCTGTTTTGGCTTTCTTAGTCTCCTTAGCTCGTTCCCTAAGCTTATAACCCTCAACCTGTTGAGCATGAGTCATGAGCCTAGAGATGTTCATGTCTCCCAACAACATAGCATTCCTACACTCTGTCTTCACTAAGTCTGACACTCCATACAGAAACTTATTCATCTGAGCCCTGGAATCAGCAACCATGTGAGGAGCATACCTGGAGAGTTGGTTAAACTTAAGCCCATATTCTTGGACATTCATGTTACCCTGCCTTAAGTTCATAAATTCCTGGGCCCTTGCTTCTCTCAACTCTATGGGGAAAAATCTGTCCAGAAAGGTTTCGCTAAAACAATCCCAAGTAATAGGAGCGGCATTTGTACCCTTGTTCTCCTTCCACTGAGTGTACTAGATATGAGCCACATCCTTCAGTTGGTAAGATGCTAACTCAACCCGATCATTCCCAATGACCTGCATTACCTCAAAGATCTTCTTGATCTCATCCAAGAAATTTTGGGGATCTTCACCAGTCTGCGATCCTAAGAACTCAGGCGGATTCATCCTAACAAAGTCACGGACCCTTGATGCTGCTGATCCACCATTTGCATTCACAAGAGCTTGAACCCGCTGATTGTTCTGGTTAGCGACACTCTGAGCCAACATTTGAATGGCATTCCTAAATTCAGCATTTGAGACTTCCTGATCTGGAACTGGAGGAGCTGCGTTTGCGTTCCTGGCATTCGCATTGCTGGCATAAGCTATACGAGGAGGCATGATCACTGAAACGTAGAACGTCGAGTTAGAATAGAGTTTAGATCATACCTTACGCACGATAAGAGTAAAAAGAAAATGAAGATTTCCTAAAACGCTTTGTAGCCTCCCTCTCATTAGATGTGGTCCGCACTACACACCCATGAAAAGGACACTACCTAGTGTGCCTTTTCAAACATCCTAGGACACTTAAACCTAATGCTCTGATACCGAGTTTGTCACGCCCCGAGCTACCCACGAGACGCGGACACAGGACCTAGGACCACAAGTGATCCCAAGCTAACCCTGCTGGCATGATCATGAGCATACTAAAGAAAATAAACTGATGCGGAAGCAAAATCATAAATAAATCTGAAAAGATGGGAAGTTCCCATATACTATAACTGAATATATCAAATCTGAGAGTTTAATACAAAAGAAATATCAAACTCAAATACTAAGCTGAATCTAACTATGTCTGAAATAAGCCTCTAAACTGACTAGAAATGCTGGGACAGGCCCCAGCTAACTCTAGCAAAACTAAAACTAAAGGACTAAAATACTGAAAAGAAACTCATGACTATTGTCCCCGAAGAATAAGGACTCACCAACTGATTCTGCTGAACTGAAGATCGGGAACCGATCTAAGCGTGATCTGAATGCTGAGAACCTGAACCTACATCACGAGAAGATGTAGCGCACGTATGCATCAGTACTTGAAAGGTACTGAGCATGCAGGATAGAGTAAAGCTGAAATAACACATAACTGAACAAAGCAATAAAGCAATGAAATAATATGGACATGATATAGATACTGAATGCTGAGCTAACTGAATGCAATGACCAATTTATAACATGCTGAGACTGAATACTGAATGTACTGATAAATGGTCGATGCAATAGAATCTGACTGAACTGTGGGAGCTACCAATAACCGACATAAAACCTCATAAGCTAAATGTGGAGTCCAATGTATACGCCCCATCAAGAGGACCCAATATACCCTGCCAGAGGTATAGAGGCATGCTGGCGTGATAACTAAACTAATGTTGCCCACAGAGGGGACTTACACCTACGTGGCTCGTAGTTCTGGGACTATATGGGTACGCTGAACCCTAGTCCAACTCGGTATTATGCTACTCCCAATTAATTAAGTAGTTAACTGGTTATGACTGAATTTCTGTAAATATTGGATAGCTCGAAACTGAACATGCAAACTAAGAATACAATAATTAATCTGATAATGATGCATTCATAAACTGAGGCATGTATAACTGAATACTGAAATATCTGACCTAGCATGTGTAATTCAAGAACTAAAGAAATACATAGCTAGGGTTCTGAAATTCATGAGATAAACTGAGCAATAACATGATAATCTGATTTGGAACATTTAAATAATTAATTCATGATGATTTATTCAAATTCTAGAAACCATAGGTCTGTTCATAATCATGGAATCAAGAATCTGACTGAATTCTAGGGACCTAATGGGTGAAAGGAACCCACTAGTGAAATTCTACATACCTGGTGATGAATTTCATGGAGAAATCTTTTGATTTCGGAGCTGGAACTGAAGAAACCTCGCTGCGTTCTTGAACTAGGATTCTTGACCTTTTTCTCCTATCTTGACTCTAATTTTCTAAGTTTTGATTAATGATTTTGACTAAGGTAAGTTCTAGTTATGTTTCTAGGTTTAAATTGACTAAATCCTCATGATTTAGGGTTAAAAAGACGTATCTTAGGGGTTAAACGAAATAGGAAAAGACCAAAAGACCCCTGAATTAGCTGCTGTCGGAGTGACTGACGGACTGGACTAACGGGCAGTCATTCAATCGACGGTCCGTCGATTGGGTCCGTAGGTCGAGTCTGCCCGACAGGGCTTTACTAAAACGAGCATAACTTTTTACTCGGAGGTCGTATTTAGCAAACTAGGTGGCGTTGGAAAGATAATTCAATTATCTATCTAACCAAAGTTCATGGGACACATAATTCATTTTGTGCTAAGATTTATGACCATCTGAAGTTGACCCATCAACAATTTTCAGCTAACTGGTTGCTGACCTTCATCTACGGTCAGACCTACGGACCGTGGATCGATTGATGGTCTATGTTGGTCGACCGTAGTTTGTGTTAGAGGCTGGGTAAGGGAAGTCTCGATCCACGGATACAGACCACGGACCGTGGTCTGATCTACGGACCGTGGGTCTGTCCATGAGTCAGACTTGGCCAAATTTTCTGACTGAGTTCTGGGGAAGTTTTCTGTCACGAACCACGGACTTGCAGGATGGACCATGAGTCCATCTACGGTCCGTGGATGGTGTCTGTGAGTGCCACCTGTAACACCAGAAATCTGAAATCTCTATTTTCGGATATGGGGTGTTACTGTTTCTTTCAGTTTCAGTTCAAGCTTATGTCTTGTTTAGATTTCCGTGCACATGCTCGTACATTCCATGTACTGACACCATTTGGCCTACATCTTTTATGATGTAGATACAGGTAATTAGGATCAGCATCCAGCGCGTCATTGATCCAATTGTGCTCCAGAGTTTTTCGGTGAGCCTCTTTTCTTCCGGAGGATCCCCTGTTGTTATGTTTTGTTTATTTCAGTTGTTAGGATGATCGGGGTCTTGTCCCGACATCCCTCATAGTTTTAGAGGCTTCATAGTTAGATAGAAAGTAGTTCACGAGTCTTTTAATTTCAGTTGTTTGTTGAGACTTGAGTTACCTCTTAGGCCAATCGAATGTTTATTTCTAAAAAGATTGTGAGTTATCTTTTGAGATAGTTGAATATCCCTAGTTTAGGTTGTGACTTTTTCGATGAGTTGTGAGTTTTTTGATAAGTTGTGACTTTTTCAAAGGGTTGTGATTTTTTGATCTATTGTGCCTTTTCCAAAGAGTTATGACTTTTCCAAAGAGTTGTGACTTTTTCAATAAGTTTTGACTTTTCCAAAGGGTTGTGACTTCTTGGAAAGGTTGGAAAGGTCATGACTTTTCAAATAAAATACAAAAATCACTTGTTCATACTACCTTTTGTTGACTATAAATAGAGGGGTTTCTTCTCATTTTTCAACTACATTTTTTTAATCTTGTACTCTTCTTCTTATTGCATTTTAGAAAATTTTGTGTGATTTATTGTCGTTGAGTGAGTTTGAAGTTTAGCGGAATATGACGTACCACTATTCAAATGAAGTAAATTGTTCTATCCTAATAGGGTATATTCTTTAACCTCGAGTACTTGAGGAAAATAATTCTAATGATATAATAATTATTTTTTTGCTTAGTATACACATTAGTATGTGATGTTCCAATATATGAAGTTAACATGATGTAGTCTAAACTCATTTGTTTTTGTTAACAATTTCTCTTGTGATGTAGATATATGCTTCTGAATATCTTTTAAAAAAAAATATTAAACAACTCAAGAGTTAGAGAATTGTCACGATTTATTTTTTTGATGCTCAATACAAAAGTATGACTTTATTTATCAAAGCTACTTATGTGATATGATTGTCACGAAGTTTACTTCAAAATAGTTATTACTATATAAACATAGCCCTTTTGTTTTATTGAATTACTATTTCTTAAAAATTAAATATTTTCGACAAAGAAAAACTTATATGACTTGTAATAACGCCAGTTGAAATTTCTAATAGTTAAATTTTTATTATAGTCTAAAATCATTTGTTTTTGTTAACTATTTCTCTTGTACTGTAGTTATACTCTTCTTAATATCTTTTTTCAAAATTATTAAACTTCTCAAGGATTAGAAAATTGCCACGATTTATTTTTTTGACACCCAAGACAAAAGAATGACTTTATTTATCAATGCTACCTATGTGATATAGATTATCAGGAAGTTTGCTTCAAAATAGTTATTAATATATAAACATTGCCCTTTTTTTTTACTGATTTACTATTTCTTAATATTTCAGTATTTTCAACGAAGAAAAGTTCATATGACTTGTAATAACGCAAGTTGAAGTTTGTATTAGTTTAATTTTTATTGTAGTATAAATTCATTTGTTTTGTTAACAATTTCTCTTGTAATGTAGATATATGTTACTGAATATCCTTTTCCAAAATTATTAAACTTCTCAAGAGTTAGAAAATTGTCACGATTGATTTATTTGATGCTCAAGACAAAAGAATTACTTTATTTATCAATGCTACTAATGAGATTTAGATTGTTAGGAAGTTTACTTCAAAATAGTTATTACTATGTAAACATTACCCTTTTTTTTTACTAATTTAATATTTCTTAATATTTCTTTATTTTCGAGGAAGAAAAGTTCATATGACTTCTAATAACATTAGTTGAAGTCTGTACTAGTTTAATTTTATTATATATTTAATAGTTAACTTTTATGAGATATATATTTTCATTAATGGAAACATATATATATATATATATATATGTGTGTGTGTGTGTGTGTGTGTGTGTGTGTGTGTGTGTGTGTGTGTGTGTGTGTGTGTGTGTGTGTGTGTCACAGATGTATTATCATGTTAACAAGATTTTATAACTTCAAAATATATTATTTTAAAATTTTCTGAGTTTTTTTGAAAAAAAAAACTCACAACAAATATGAAAAGATGTGAATATATATGAATCATTTAAAATTTATCATTAACAAAATAAATTTTATATTCAGTAATATGGAATAAACATTTTCATTTTGTCCCTACACTAAATTAAAATTTGTATGTATAAGCTCATAACCTCCAATAATTTTGTATACTATAAGCTCATAACCTCTACTCACCACCAAATGCCTATGTAACACATCATAACAGTCTATGTTGTCTCATAAAAATAGTAGTTTCAATCCCCCAAAATCCTCAATAACCATTCCATAAGTTACTTACCATAATTTGAACAATTTAACCCCTACATAACAACACATAATTTTACACACCTCACTATTTTTCACCCAAATCAAAACCCAATCTTCATAAAAATTGTTGATAAATTCCTAGTAAGTCTATACCGAACAAATCCACAACTATAGTCATATTAGAACTTATATATGAAAATTCATACATCCTTCAACTTCGAACCAAGGGTCTATATGAGAGGTCTTATTCCTTCACAACTCTTAAATTCTTTCCATGACGCAAGTTTTAAATACCTTGAACTCTTAAATACACCAGATTCTTTTTCCTTTTGCTGACTTGCTTACCAATCTTATCCTTTGACTAACAACCCATGATATTTTTACCTTATCCTCTAAACCAAAACATTACGTAAAACCCCATTTAGGTATAACAATCAAAAGTAACCAAATTTACTACTTAAATTATTTTTAAGTCCTTCCAAATGCTTCATACTCAATGCAATCGATCATCTCTTACCTTACCAATCCATACCTTGACAAAACACACTACCACAAACCTAAACTCACAATGAAAAACTTGAATGTTGAATCCAATTGTGTAATCCAATCCTGTTATCTATGAACATTAGCTTATACCTTGAAGATTTTTATGAATTCACGTATCTTAGCTTATTATTGATCGCCTCTCCATTGACCTTATCATATCTTTCGCTAAAATTTCAACCGTACTTATTACCAAACTCAAAATCCAAAAAAAATTATCATCACACTCAAGTTGAACGTCTGCACACTACTTTCTCAAATTTTATCCATAGTTTTTAACCAATATGGTGAAACCGTGGCACTCTTATCATAGGTAGAGCAAAATAGATGAAACCACGCGTCTCTGAACTCAATTTTCTACTATCTGAAGATATATCTTTTGTCCTTGCACTCAAAGTAAATATCTTTGTTCTTGATCTCCTCTTTAAAAGACTAAACTACATTACACTAATTCTTTCCATTTATGACTCTAGATCCTTTCAATTTTATTCAAGTGGTGTCTCAGCACCTCCTATAACTTTACACTCAAGCTACTCACCAAATAGTATCAAACCACAACCTTAAATACTCGCAAGTTGTCATTACAATACAAATTCGTTTAACCAACAATCCTTATTATATAGTTGCATCTCAATCACAATTCATCATGAACTCTTATTACCGTCGTGTTCAGTTAGCTCTTGTCATCACCACGAAGTTAACCTTTTCATCAATATGACACCTTAAATCTAGTTATACCAACCAAAATCAAAGGACTAACCCAATCTTATATGCACTTTCTTACTAAAATATTCAATTACCTTCACACAAGTATACTCTTTGTGAGTTTCTTTACCCGTAAGCTTGTCATTTTGGTATCTATCCATTCCCTTGGACCTTAAGATGAAACCACCGGTCCTCATTTAGAACCTTCGGGATACACTTCTCAACTCAACGCATTAATACCGTATCAACAATCCACCACTAAAATCTTCCTTATACACATTAACCCCAAACATCTGCATTAACAACCTAGTTGGTTTCTCAAATGTGAATGCAACATCGAATCTCAATATACGAGCATGTGATACAACTAATAACTCTTTAAGTAGTTAGTAATCACACTTGACATCAACGTATTCGTTTTCATATACCACTAGTGTCACACCGCAAAAAAAATTATTAGATCTACTACTAGAATATATCATACCTACCGAGAATATTGTACCCAAATAGCCCACACATTTCTATTCATTGAATAACTGCAAAACATTATCAAATTCATCCTGTCTCTAGCTAAGCATATGCATTCTTTCTTAGATCAGGTCGATGGTAAAACTAACACACTCCATAACTCTAACCAAGTAAACATTGGTACTGTTGTAGTAGTCGTATCATGACCCTCTTAAATATACACTCAATCTATAAAATCGTAGTAGATATTTTGACCTCGGTTAATACAATATCATTCTCATCATACACTAAATAACTCATACCTATACAACTTTATTAACTGTAATTTCCAAAGACACATTGTTCATTACCAATCCATCCTTTTAATTATTCCACTTTCAATTATCGAACTAATCAAGATATTGCATATACCACACAAGTACAATTCCCTTTATTGGGGTAACTAACCAAAAAAAAGAACCACGTTCATAAAATCCCCCAAACTATTGTTCAACATCATCATCAAATATCCTCAAAATACATCATCGAGCCATCACCTAACTCAACCCTTTCAAATTACTAAACATTTCGGATCAGACTACACATCATTTTCATAAGTCTATCACATTCACCTTAGTACAAAGTCTAACATCCAAGTCATATACGACACACCAACTGCTCACAGGAGGAACTACGCACGAGTCATCACTATAAGTAAGAGTGAATGGAGTAAAGCGATTAGAATCAAATCGGACCAATGACGCATGATAGAGATTCAAAAAGTGAAGACTTTCTTCAAAGTCACTATAGCATCTCAAAGATAAGTACAGACGTCTCCATACCGATCTTCGAGACTGTACTTAGACTCAACTTGTATGCACGTGAGACCTATGAACCTGGGGCTCTAATACCATTTTGTCATGATCCAAAAATGGACGTGATGACACTCGTCTTATCCCACCAAGACAAGTCAGCCTAAAACTCAGCCTTTACGATAAAATGCAAAAATTTATAATCAACTTAAAAATACCCCAAAACCTGGCTGTCATATGCACAAGCCTCTAATGTGTTATAACAAAATTGAAGGAAAATACAAGTCTCAAATGACATCGTTTCTAGAATAGAACAAGATCATAATTAAGGAGAAAGAAGGTCCGCTGAAATGACAAGCAACTACCTCACAAACCTCCACAAGAAACCTCAGACAAGGAGAAGAGAAAATATCACAAAGGTCCGGGCTAGTAACCTACAAAAAATGTAGAAGCAAGGGGTCAGTACCAAACCAAACGGTACTTAGCAAGCAAACTTCTAAACACAAGCTAAGGGAATAGAATGCGGGTACTGCTTACACCCCAACCGAACCTCCACAACTACAACCTGCATACAACCAACCCAACCTAACAGTTCACAGTTTACATAGCACACAGCTTTACAACAACACTTTAACAATTATATATCCTCAACAACAAACTCACTATTCATCAATCACAACTTCCACAGAAAGGAACTCACAAGATCAGCAACACACAAGATCAAATTCATCAATGATAAATATGTGCAATGTAATGAAATGCAATGTCAAATATAGTGATGCATGTCTGACCTAGTGATACACACCCGCTGTCTCTCAGCCCTGGACCTATGGGGGGACATATTTGTCCATACATCTGTCGCGGCGCGCGACACATCCCTCGAAATGGTACATCATCTTTAATCTCTTATTCTTTCTCAATTCACATAACACTTGTCACAATCATGTATCAAAACAATACAAATAACATGTTCACAATAATGAGCAGATAACCATTTCCATAAACGTTGCACAATTCACAACAACACAATCGTGATACAATACCGACAATGAATCAATAAGCCTTTCAAAATCATTCTCAACACATCACACACCAACAATTAATTACATTGCATTTTATTACCCCATTTTCATCGTTAGAATTAGTCAACATGGACAAGTCAACTCATCACCAAGTCACATTACTCCCCAACACATACCACAAGGAAATACACGACTCTATGCACTTAACAAGGGTTTAGAAATTCATTTGTCTCAATTAATCAACAATTCACTCCGGGACTTAAGCCTTCCCTTTTTGTTGAACTTCCAAATCAATGCAATCTATTCCAGTACATAATCACAATAAGATTTCGAAACTAACAAAACTCATATTACTATAGGTTCAGCTTAGACCCAAAACCTCACCCATATCTATAATCAAGTTCTTAAATCTTGACGTCAATTAACATGCCACCTCTTTCAATTTTCTACAAATTTCAATCTTACGCTTAAGTTCCAATTTTTCCAATATTATAAATGTAATAATTTTCATATAATATATTACACCTAATATTTAATTACATATTTCAATATATCCAAAACTTAAATTATAATGTGATAACAAAATAAGAATTACCGATTTTGGGAACCACTGGTTACGAAACCAGTGGCGGGAATCGCATGAAATCAAGACATTAATTCATCACCTGCAGTTTTTTAACTTTTTAATATGTAATCATTACAATCATTACTTTGTCCACACAAATTTTCAAAACCCACCAACTGATACAGCAATGACATTATTATTTTTTTTCAAGAAATCAAATTACTTCTTAATTGATAAAGCAACAATCTAAATCCTTTGGTGAGCATTCAACGTACTAATTGAATCTACTGACTATCTATCCAACAACTAAGGAGTTGAAGATTTACCTCGATGTGCCGTCGTTCTGGGTTGACTCCGAGGGTTAAACTTTCGCCTAATATTTCCTTCTTTCTTTTCTAAATTATTTATGATTTCAAAAGTAATAATTCCTACAAACATATTTTAATCTTTCAGACTTGGTTCATTATTATTAATAATAAATAAATTACTCACAAAATAATTAACTATAGTTAAATGACTATGCAAAATTATCAAAAAATGGCCTTTCGAGTCCGGGTCATTACCAAAAGATAAGAAATATGTTCTTAAATTTTAAACTTTATTCATAAAAAGAAAATGTATTTCTCATGAGCCAATTAATCGTACCTCAAAATAATTAATTGAAGTAAAGAATTTGAAAGAGTTCACAATTTGATCCATGAGGTGTTAACCCAATTCTTGCAATACATTAAGATTTAAAAAAATGAATACACCAATTAGTGTTTAGAAAAAATTAAAATACACTACATGAAATCAATTTCGTTAATGTTACATTTTCATTAATAATATGAGTTTCTCAAATTTCTACAAAAGAAGGGATGATAGGTGACATATAACATACACATTCAAATTAAAATTTTAAAACTGAAATAAACGAAAGGGAAGAAAAGAGTTTAAAAAAATAATCCACCTAATTGCATCAATAGTGCAAAGGGAACTATAGCTAGTTAAATAGTCCATTATGTCTGATGGTTTTTTTTTTAACCGAAAAAATCATTCAACAACAATTTAATTTTTGACTTGAGATCTTTCCACTTTTAGTATTTAGTATAAGATTGTCACACCCCAAATCCGGATGTGATGGCACGTGTTCATTTCCCACCGGACACGTCAGCCTAACCCAACCACAACGATAGAGAAATAGAAATACGAGAATAAATGATAATAAATAAGCAGAAGACTTTAATTAAGACTCAACACTACCCAGAGTTTGGTTGTCACATGTACAAACCTCTAAATACAGAATTCGAATAAAAATATACAAGTCTCAGAGTATAGTTCTCGAATAGAACAAAACTGAAAGTAAAAATAACTCAAGGGCACGTCTGGATTGAACCGCTACCTCTCGAGTATGTCCCGAAGTTCAATCTGTTAAAGAAAATACTAAGCCGAATCTGAGAGAGCTATCAACCTACACAATTGTGTAGAAGCAAGGTGAGTACCGAAAACTACAGGTACTCGCAAGTAACTCTAAACTAAGCAAAACTAGCAGCTACAAACAACTCCTTTCAAACCCAACCGAACCACCAAAACTTCAATCTAGCAGCAAACCAACCAACCTATACTAATTAGATAATATTCAACAGCCAGAACCAACAGTATATCCTCATCAACCTCAGATCAACAAATAAGAGCAAGTAGATCAAATTCCACATAAGAAGGGTAAACCGATACAATCCACACATCACAGACAAAGATAAGGCAAATGCGATGAAAAATGCAATAATGATGTCATGTAGTCGTGATGCATGTCTGTCCTACGATACACATCTGTTGACGTAATCAGTCCGCGCTGAATACTAAAATCAGAGCCCATGGGGGCCACACATGGACCATGTATCACCGCCGGAGCCGGATCCCATCGGCATCCAAATCGCTAGCCAGAGCTAGTCCATCTCATATATCTCTAGCCAAAGCTAGTCTCAACTGTGTCACATATCCATCTATCCTCATATCAATGTCTCAGAACTCATGCAACAGATAGTTCACACATGGGATAAATAATGAATATGCACATGTCATCAATCACAATCATATCATGATCACATCGTAGTATTACACATCCTCTGTCTCAATCACAACCATATCACGACCACATCATAGTATTACACATCACCTGTCTCAATCACAATCATATCACGACCATATCATAGTATTACAAATCACCTGTCTCAATCACAACCATATCACGACCACATCGTAGTATTAGACATCACCTGTCTCAATCACAACCATATCACGACCACATCATAGCGTTACACATCACCTGTCTCAATCACAATGTCTGTATCAATCATAACCTACTCATGTTCTTCTATCCCCTTAATATCGGTTATCACATGACTTATTCAACGAATTCCAGTCACATATAACACATTTAGCTTGTTTTATTCCCCATCTTTCATTTACAACAATTTCAATCAACAAATAAAACTCATCCTCAATCCCCATTACTCCCCAACACAATTAGGAAAGTAGTCATGCGTAGTCTAAGAGTTTTACAAAGTTTGGAAGCCACTTGCCTTAAAACGAACTCCAGAAGTTACTTGATTTGAACTTTTCCTTTCCGAGTATAATCCGGATCACTATAATATATTCAAATAATTATTCACAATCACAATTCGAGTCCAATGACACCAAAATCAAGAAATTTAGGGAAAAAGGCAAAAACGGTCCAAAAGTCTCACATCGGAAAACGATACCCAAATCTGGAAATTTTTGATGTAAAATGATCCTTAAAGTATTTGGAAGCTAATGGTGAAAACCAATTTGAAAATGGAGTTGAAATCAATTCACAAACTCAATTTGAACGAAAATCGACGTTCTTGAAGAAGCCTAAAATATTCGGATCTGAAACCCCGACTCAAAAATGAAATATCTCTTGAAAAACATCTTACCCATGCTTAGATAAGTTCAAATATGAAATTTCATCAAAAACGGAGTTAAGATCGACCTTGAAATTCTCAATTTATCAAACTTTAATTTTACCCGGAAAGTCCAAATTGTACGCGGTTAATATGATGAAAATAATCGTTGAATCAATAATTTTATGTTAAAATCAGTTTACCCATAACATAAGAATCATAAATATACCTTTTTCATTGAAAAGGGAGTCCAAATCGATAAAACCCCAATTTTTCCCAAGAGATTTATGGATAGGAAAAAAAAACAGATAAAGAAATTATGAGAAAATGTCGAATTGAAGATTGAATACTAACCCTCATATTAATTGAAGAAGAAACCCGTAATAATCACTCCATTCCGATCACTAGAACTCCCGATATGCTCAAAATACCAAATGAACACAGTCTGAGATTTTTATAATAGTACATGGCTGTTATGCACCAGAAAAGCAACAGTTAATCTTTCACTAAAAAGACCGTGATTTCCTCGTACGATAGTGAAATGACCCGATTCTTTTTTTGTAAATGTCTTAAATAATGATACGGATCTGCTCGTTCAATCGAAGCTTAATTTCATGCTCGTTGCCCAGTCAAATATCATTTCTACTTGGTAAATAATTATTTCTTATTTGCGATAAAAGTCCAATCTCGGGTTAGCGAAAATGCACCCAAAATTTGCAGATAAGTCCTATAATTCATGCTCAAAATTTTAGACTTTTCGGAATAATTTTTCGACCTTTAAAACTAATAATGAACCCTTTAGTTGCCACAATTTGCTGAAATAGTGTCAAAGCATCCAAGAAGCTTAAAAGCTCACCCAAAACTCATTTGGCACTTCCCGAACACAAACCAAATATGCTACTAGCTTGAAAATGACATTTCGGACTCAATGAAATCGTCGGAATTTGAATTCGAGGTCTCCTTGACCTAGTATCCGATAAGGCACCAAGAAACTAACTTTAGGCTCAAAAACTCGAAACGCACTCGGGGCCTCTAAAAATTCAACCAAGACTCATTCTAGACTTAGAATCACCCCCTGAATCCAACGGTGCCCTTGGAATTCCATTTCGAGCACCGAAACCTCGTTTGTTGATCAAAGTCAACTCTTGATCAAAATTTCACAATTTTTGCAACTTAGGACCTCAAATCTTCGTTTTAACTCCAAATTCTCATAAACCCGTTTCGACATTCTAAAACTGCTGGAATCGATGGAAATCCGATTCGAGTCTCGAAACTCCAAATGACTCGAAATATCACTTTTAACCAAACTTTAACTCTTAAAAACTCAACTTTTCATCAATTTTCCTTCAAACCAACTTCGAAAATACAACAATTAGGACTCAGGGTAACTATCGGGAGCGGTAAAACGGTCATTTTATGAAAATTTCCAAAAATGACCTTTGGGGTCATTACAAAGATATGATGAATATTATTTAATATTTAATTAATTATACATTTTACAATATTTTAATTTAATGTAGAGGTAAAATGGCAATCCAACTTTTTAGTTTGAAGCTTCCCACTTTTAATATAATATGATGATATGATTTGAATGATTGATTATGAGAAAAATTTATTGACTAAGTAGCGTTTGAACGAAGAATAGGAAGACCTCAAGTATACACAAGGTAAGCCTACACTTGTTAAATATTGTCTAACTTTAACACAAGTTTTGCAATCAATACTCATTAGATTCATAACATGTTTGAGAAAGAGTTTTCAAAGGAGGCATTTGAGACACAAGTTAGTTGTGATGGTCAAGTATCTAAATATGAAGTAAGAATGCATAGCTTAAGCAAGACATGATTTGTTGTGTTCAATCCCACAATTTTACATGTGACACACACTTGCAAAACAATATATTGAATATATATATATATATGTGTGTGTGTGTGTGTGTGTGTGTGTGTGTTAAATTACCTTAAAAACATGAACTCCTAATTTGAATGTTAAGTTACTATAATATCCTTAACTTAGGTTGATTTTTTGATGAGTTGTGACTTTTCTGATAAGTTGTGACTTTTTTCAAATGGTTATGATTTTTGATGAGTTGTGACTTTTCCAAAGAATTGTGACTTTTTCAATAAGTTGTAACTTTTCATGAAGTTAATATGATGTAGTCTAAATTCATTTGTTTTTGTTAACAATTTCTCTTGTGATGTAGATATATGTTTCTTAACATCTTTTTCCAAAGTGATTAAACTTATTAAGAGTTAGAGAATTGTCACAAATTTTTTTTTTATTCTCAAGACAAAAGAATGACTTTATTTATCAATGTTGCTTATGTGATTTAGAATTTCAGTTTAAAATTACTATAATGTCCCTAACTTAGGTTGTGACTTTTCGATGAGTTGTGACTTTTTCGATAAGTTCCGACTTTTTTCAAAGGTTTGTGATTTTTTGATGAGTTGTGATTTTTCCAAAGAGTTGTGTCTTTTTCAATAAGTTGTGAATTTTTCAAGGGGTTGTGACTCCTCTGAAAGGTCATGATTTTTCAGATAAGACACAAAAAATACTTGTTCATACTACCCTATGTTGACTATTAATAGAGGGGCTTCCTCTCATTTTTCAACCACAATTTTTTTTAAACTTCTACTCTTTGCATTGAAAAAAATTGTGTGATTTATTGTCGTTGAGTGAATTCAAAGTTTAGCGGAATATGAAGTACCATTATTCTGATGAAGTAAATCGTTCCATTCTAAGAGGGTATATTCCAAAACCAGGAGTATTAAGGAAAATAATTTTGATGATAAATTTTTTTTTTTGCTTAATATATGTATTAGTATGTAATGTTCAAATATATGAAGTTAACATGATGTAGTCTAAATTTATTTGTTTTTGTTAACAATTTCTCTTGTGATGTAGATATATGCTTTTGAATATCTTTATCCAAAATGATTAAACTTCTCAAGAGTTGGAGAATTGCCACGATTAATTTTTTTGATGCTCAAGACAAAAGAATGACTTTATTTATCAATGCTACTTATGTGATTTAGAATTTTAGGAAGTTTCTTCAAAATAGTTATTACTATATAAACATGGAAAACTTACATAAATATACTATATTAAGAAAATATTTACCATTTATTGCAATAACATTTTCTTTTTACTTGATTACTTTTAATACAGTTTTAATACATATTATAGAGAACAATTTATAAAACACATATAATACGAGTTTTTTTTTGAATAATACATTTTAATACAATTATAATACAATGTGTCAATTTCACACCAAACAAGCATAATATATTTTAAAACAATTATAATACATATTAATTGCATACATAGTTCACTTTTAATGCATATTGTTGATTGATCATAGTATTGCTATATATTGATATTAATAGTAATAAATAAAAAATATTGCTAAAATTAGTAATTATTTATTAACAGGTACTTCTTTAAGTATGTTTTCCTTTAAACATTGCCTTTTTGTTCTACTTATTTTACTGTTTCTTAATATTTCAGCATTTTAGATGAAGAAAAATCCATATGACTTGTAATAACGCTATATATATATATATATATAGGAAGTACCTCATCAGTGTCAAAAAGTGGCACTCCCGCCCGCTTGCACAGCGTAGTAATAAGTCCCAGTAGGAAGAAAGCCTTCTTGTTACCTCAGTAGAACATCTTCCACTCCGAAAGGATCTGTGCCCCCGCATTCAACTCGATGCCCTGTATAGCACAAGCCACCCCCAAGGTCTGAGGAAAGGTTATGTCGGTGCGGTTGCCCGATGGGCAGATCCTCCTAGTCACCAAGTGTAGCCACCTCTTACCATCGGGTGACCGATCCGTGCTAGTAAGGCCCTCCTCAGTGGTCGAATAGACTCGGTCCCGACGGGCAGGCTCCACCAGGGTGTCTCTCAGTCATTCCAGATCCATCTCCCTCAGCTTGGTCTCGTATGCAACGTTCGAGACCTCTGGCACTTGTAGAGCCTCATTAATGGCGGTGGCATTCAGGGGAATGTCAATTCCCCGGATACAGATGATGGGGTGAGGGTCGTCCTATCACACGGTAGGTAGGATGGCGTAGAACTCCCTCACCCAAGTGGAACGTGCATCTGGGGGAGCCTCAGTCAGTGGAGCCCATCAGAACTCCATCAGCCGAGCATGAAAGGCAAGAGCCTTCTTTTCCAGCTTAAGTAAGACAAAACCTCTCTTGCATCAGAATCACGTGTTTCTGTTGCCTTTCCCGACTTGCGGCATCCGGGAACCGGATGAAAGGTAAGTTTTCCTCATTTAGACATGTCATTAGAGAGCCTGCGATTAGTTAGATATATATTAGAACACGATAGGAATAAAAAGGTTAAGGCTAAAAGGAGAAGAGAGAAATTTTTGAGTTAAAGAATGCAGGCCACTAGTCTGGTATATCCAGCCATAGCGGCCAAAATCCTGGCAGGGCAGGATTATGAAGGCTGCCACAGCGGGATGAAGGCAGCCATAGCGGCCTTTATTTAGAACGAGCAGTAGACACGGTCATGGCGTCTCTTCGTCCCAAAATCTCTATTTTCGATAGAATTCCAGCAGTTCAGAGTATATTAACTACCCTAGAACCTAAATATGCTATCACATTAGCAAATAAACCCCTAAACAGTGCCCAAATTTGAATTTGTGTCACGAAGACCTTTCAACTTCCCCCACCCATTTTCACCAATTCAACCATGTTTTTACGAAATCCTCACGTCCAGAACGTGGTGGAGACGTTGGGGACGTAAGGGAAGTGCCCTTGCTACTTTTTTTCTATCAAATTAACAACCTAAGTTCATTTTCGCATAACTACCCAGAAAACTGTTCCAAATCAATTAGTTATTGTCATGCATTCGTAATTAAGAATGTAATGAAGTAAAGAGAGTAAGGAGCGTGAGTATTACCTGGATTTTGACATTTGGAGCAAGGGAATTGAGAGGTTTTGGGAGAGTTTTTGTAAGGAGAAAGGGGAGAAATGAGGAAACCATTCCTCATTCCGCCCTATACTGTTTCCCGATCTCCCGCCCCAATGGAGGATCCTTGCCACAAAGTCCCCGTCTCAGCGGAAGGTTTGCCGCTCTGGCGGGTCAGGCTGTTTATATTTGGATGCAATTTTTTCGAACGTTGCCCCATATCTCTAATTGGTCTCTTAAAAGAATAGACATGTCGTAAATCAGGACTGAGAAATAACCCCCCCCCATCCGTGATTTCGTAATGATCCGTACACTAGTCATTCGGGGATGAATGAGAGGTAAATTAGTATCTATTGTAACGACCCTAACCATCGTTTTTTGGAGAGAAATTTTTTTTTGGAAAAATTATAGACCACTGTCCTGCCACGATAGGCTAGATGCTGCTAGGGCGACAGCGCTGGGGCGGCGGCGCCACGACGGTGTAAGTTGGCGCCAGAGTGGGATAGGAGAGACAAAACGTAAATAACACGAAATCATATTTCCTCCTTCTTCCAAAAATATCTAAATTAGTCGTAAAACACCCTAGAAACCCTCTAAAGAGCTACTCCAAGCTTGGGAAAGAGGGAGGGAGAGATTTCTAGCGTGAAGATGTCAATGGATTGGAGATTTCTGGTCAAGATCCCACCGACTTGATTTTGGTAGGATCTTTCTACATCATGTTTTTTTGCAAAGCTCAAGAAAGTAAAGGAAAACTTCACAATTAGAAATCGTTTTCAAACTTAGAACAATAGTCTTTTAGTTTTTCAATTTAGTAAGTTATATGTTTTTTCTAAATTTTTTAAAGCTAAACATAACTAATTACTTATGCCTCATGTTTTTAATTGATGATATACGACATATTTGATTTTTATTGACACTTAATGTAGATTTTGAATCCCTTTTTTATTGTAACTTCATTATTTAGTTCATAATATAATAACTGATCTATATTGTCCAGTTTCTTATGCTATGTACACAGGATAGTTTGTGCATCCTTGTACTATTAATAAAGCATAATTTAATAAAGCATAATTGTGTATGTACTAACAACATAAAACATACAAACATACATAAAAAAATTTTATTTTCCTTTATTTATTATGTGAAATAAGTTTAAAATTTATTATCTTAATTTTAAAACTTGTGTGCTTTCTATGTGAATACACCAATATGCATATCTATGTCTGTAATCATAAAACTTTAGGTAAACACATGCATGTAAATCGTTATAAGGGTGTAATATCTGATAACGATGTATAACTCTCTCTTATTCTAAAATATTTCAAAGTTTTTCTTGTCACATTTCTTCAAGTAAATCTGGTATTCCAAAAAATGTCCTTAAACTTTAGGCAAATTTAGTGGAGTATGATTTTAGAATAATATTTATTTCCTAAAATTCGAGCATCCGTGTAAGTTATATTACCCTTCAAAATATACTGAAAGTTATCATTTTGTTGTCTGAAAAATCAAACGATGGAGTGTTTCGTGGGGCTTTAGAAGTTTCTTATTATAATTTGCTCATGACTGCCTTCTAGAAATTGAAACTCAGAATTATGACATCACGCGTAGATAGATTTAAGATTTAAACTAGATAAGTTCAACCTTTAAGTCGATAAGATGCTTAATGCTAATCTCATCGTACATTTGAAATTATGTGTTCACAATTAGATATTCTTTTTGAAATTTTAATAGTTTTAGTTGTTTTTCACGTATTTATTTGTGTTTCATATTGAAAATACTGGGTTTTGTTGGACCCATAGAACATATGCACTATCTGCCTCTGATAAGATGTCGCTAAAGATTACTTATCTTAAAGTGCAACCAAACAGGAAGATTTAGCTAGTGTCATCAAACAATGTAAAAATAAATCATCAGGGAACCCCAATTAGTAGAATCTCTAATGTTACTACTGTTAGAAAATTATATGCACAATGGAAGCATACCAGAGTCTTATTGCTTACATAAATAATAGATAACTAAATCATTTATGCTAGAACATATACAATTATGCTAGATTACATAAACTTGCTGAAATTTAATTCAAGAATTACCTGTTGAAGCATGAGCAAATTCCTTTCAAGCGAATCTACAAGTTAGGTAGGTCTTCCTTCAAGCGAATTCCCAAGTTAGACAGATCTTCGAGTGAATCCACAAGATAGGGAGCAGCTATGTAGTCTTCTACAATGATCCCAAATTCACATATGAACTCTCTCAATACTTGGGTGGACAAGTATGAATAGAAACCTTCAATCTTTTTCTAGGTTAGGAGAATCCCTACTTATAGAGACTTCTTCCCAATCCAAAAAGGAGAACAAAACACAGTCTATTTTCTTCAATCATAAACATACACGACATTTTACTTTTCAAAAGGAAAACTCATGCTAGTCTCCTCTTTTCTCCTTAGAAATAGGATTATGAGTTCTAGTAAAATATGGGAACTGCAGGAACCACATAATTAATTATTGTGGCTTCCTATTGTAGAAGTAATTCCAAATAATTAATTTGAACTATTCTTACCATAATAAATTACAAATCATTCCACTAGTAATTCGTAATTGCACTCCTCTATTTATATTTCGAAATTCATCATTAAACACTTATGTAATTCACCATGTTAAAATTACAGATACTAATCAATAAAATAAATTACTGACGAATTTAATTCAATAATTAATTTCCTTTAGAGCACTATTTAACTTATTTAATGTGTCGGATTTGTTGAGAATATGTCTCGGGATATTGCAGAAATAAAACAGTTAGCTATTTTTAAGGTTTTAAAATTATGTTATTAGAGTCCTATTTAACTTATATTTAGGAGTTAGTTCTTTTTATTTGTTATTTGAATTAAACTGATAAGTTAGTAACTTATTTTTCTATTTTTAGTTAGAAATTATATTTGCACTACGCTGAGACACAATGTAATCTATATCTTGTTTGAACTTTATATTATGGACTAACAAAAGACATGTATTTACATACTAAAAACCAAACTGAAATAGAAATTAACTTCTAAATACTAGGTGTCAAACTTAATAAAATAATTGCAACAGAAATATTTGTAGTTCTAAATCAAAGATTGAACATATTTACAAAAGACTCCAAGGCCTTCAATCTTGAACCTTATATGTATAGATCTTAAGCTTCTACATTATTGTCTTGAAGCCACATTGAGAAAGCTTTAACAGTGTGCGTATCAGCTCTGTGATGCTTTTGAGTAAACTCAAGGAGAACAGGCCATGTGAAGTCCGTATCTAGTCGATGGGTGTTGTAGTCCACCAATTCAGTTGGTCAACTCACCACCTTATCTTTGTCTTGACAAAGAAAGAAAGGAAGTGATTTTCTAGGAGTCTTGTTGTTAACCAATGTTCTATGCAAGCAACTTTTGTATCTGCCATTCGATAGGGCCTTCAAAAGGACAAACACCAAATATGTTATATTCAATTTCTAAGTAAGAACTCGTGATGTATATCATTGTCCGTCATGTGGAAAGATCTTATAATGTTTTTCACCAAAAAATGTATTATTTGTTTAATTGATTATGTTTATATTATTTGAATGTAATACATTATACATTAGCTTATTATATAGTACTAGTTTGTAAATTTGCTTACCATAAATGTGTCGCCAATGTTAACAACAAAAGCATTAAAATTTGGACGAATGGAGTACCATTCGTTGTCCACAAAAACCTGAAGTCCTGACTTGAATTGAGGAATAATACATAAAACATTGAATTAAATAAATAGGATACATAATTTTATAAGATACAATGTTTTGATGTATTCATTGTACTTTATGTATCATAAATTATTATTTTTATGTAAATTCTATAAATATGATACATAAATTTTTAGGATACAATAATTTTGATGTAATAAAAACTAACATTTCCTGAATCTCAAAAGACTCTTTATATTAATAAATATTAATTTATCTATTAAATTATACATCTACAAATTAATAATATTTTGTAGTCTCACATATATTAATTTAATGGTTTTAAAATAGTATTATTTTAAGAATAAAAGTGATTTGTAGCAATATAAGGAAATCTATCTAAGGAAAATCAATCGAAAAAATTCATTAAATATCTCTACCTATGATTATGCTATATTATGTGTAGATATGTCTATGTACATTCTATAACAAAATTATACCCCAATTTAAGCATTATTAAGTCATTCTTAGCAAACTGCTTGGACCCAAATTTTGATATTTCAAAGCTTTTTAAGGAAAAAAAATCTCCAACTCTACTTTGAAATCTATGGTCAAACATATCTTTAAAAATATTTTCCTTTTTAAAATTTGCTTCAAAATATATGAATACTCTCTGGCCACAAAATTAAGCACTATTAAGCCCTTCTCAACAAACTTTTCGGACCCATTTTTGATACTTGAGAACTTTTTAAGGAAATTTTTTCAAAATCTATCGTCAAACATATCTTTGAAAGTATTTCCGTTTTAAAAATCTTATTCAAACAACATATGAACTTCTATCCAAATTTTAAGCATACTAAAGCTTGAAGGGCAATCAGGTTCAAGTGGGAAAGATTCGTCTGTTGTTTCATCGGAAGACGATGAAGAATGGGAAATTGTTGGCCCAAAGAACAAGTCTGTAGTCACAAGAACTCAGGACATCGTTCCTTCGAACTTGAGTGCCATTATTGGGGGTCAGTTGAAGAGCCTTGTAAAAGTGAGAGGGAACAAAGCCTCTGTGTTAGTTAAACCATTTTTGGTATTCCATCTTTATATTTCACACGATGCTATTCATAACATTCAAGATGCTCTCTGCCTATTTTCTGCCCCTGAGACACTCGAGGGATATAGAACTACCGTAGGAATGGTTGGATTGGCTAGTGCTATGATATCCATCAGCATACAAACACTTCCTAAGATGCCGATTTTACACCTGAAGCGGTTAGGTTATACAATCTATGGAAGTACCGAATCTATGGTTTATGCAATTTGGTACTTCCATAACTTCTATAACCAAACCACTTCACGTGTAAAATCAGCATCTTAGGAAGTGTCTGTATGCTGATGGATATCATAGCACTAGCCAATCCAACCATTCTTACGGTAGTTCTATATACCTCGAGTTTCTCAGCGGCAGAAAATAAGCGGAGAGCATCTTGAATGTTATGAACAGCTTATCAAGATGGAATACCAAAAATGGTTGAACTATCGCAGAGGCTTTGTTCCCTCTCACTTTTACAATACTCTTCAACTTCCCCAATAATGGCACTCAAGTTTGAAGGAACGAAGTCTTGAGTTCTTGTGACTACCGACTTGTTCTTTGGGCCAGCAGTTTCCCATTCTACATCGTCTTCCGATGAAACAAAAGATGAATCTTTCGCACTTGAACCTGATTGCCCTTCAAGCTTTAGTATGCTTAAAATTTGGGTAGATGTTCATATGTTGTTTGAATTAGATTTTAAAAAAGGAAATACTTTGAAAGAAATATTTGACCATAGATTTTGAAAAAAATTCCTTAAAAAGTTCTCAAGTATCAAAAATGGGTCCGAACAGTTTGTTGAGAAGGGCTTAATAGTGCTTAATTTGTGGCCAGAGAGTTCTCGTATATTTTGAAGCAAATTTTAAAAAAGAAATTTTTTTTAAAGATATGTTTGACCATAGATTTCAAATCAGAGTTTTCCTTAAAAATCTTTGAAATATAAAATATGGGTCTAAATATTTAGCTAAGAATGGCTTAATAATACTTAAAATTGGGGTATAATTTTGTTACAGAATGTAACATATCTACACATAATATAGCAAAATCAAAGGTAGAGATATTTAAATATTTTTTCCGACTAATTTTCCTTAGATAGATTTCCTTATACAGCTACAAATAACTTTTATTCTTAAAACAAAACTATAGTAAAACCCACTAATTTATATAGGTGAGACTACAAAATATTATTAATTTGTAGATGTATAATTTAATAGATAAATTAATATTTATTAATTTAAAGAGTCTTTTGAGATTCAGGAAATGTTAATTTTTATTACATCAAAATTATTTTATCCTAATAATTTATGTATCATATTTATGGAATTTACATAAAAATAATAATTTATGATACATAAAGTACAATGAATACATCAAAACATTGTATCTTATTAAAATATGTATCTTATTTATTGAATTCAATGTTTTATTTATTATGCCTCAATTTAGGACTTCAGGTTTTTGTGGACAACGAATGGTACTCCATTCGTCCAAATTTTAATGCTTGTGTGGTTGACATTGGCGACACATTTATGGTAAGAAAATTTACAAACTAGTACTATATAATAAGCTAATGTATTATGAGTTACATACAAATAATATAAACATAATCAATTAAACAAATAATACATTTTTTGGTGAAAAACATTATAAGATCTTTCCACATGACGAGTAGTGATATACATCATGAGTTCTTAGGCTTACAAGTTGAATATAACATATTTGGTGTTTGTCCTTTTGCAGTCCCTATCGAATGGTAGATACAAAAGTATCTTGCATAGAGAAGTGGTTAACAACAAGACTTTAGAAAATCACTTGCTTTGTTTCTTTGTCCAGACAAAGATAAGATGGTGAGTCCATCAACTGAATTGGTGGACTACAACAACCCTTGACTATATGCTGACTTCAGATGTCTAGCTCGTCTTGAGTTTACTCAAAAGCATCACAGAGCTGATACGAACACTTTTTAAGCTTTCTCGATGTGGCTTCAAAACAATAATGTTGAAGCTTAAGAGATTTACATGTCAGGTTCAAGATTGAAGGCCTTGGAATCTTTTGTATATATGTTCAATCTTTGATTTGGAACTACAGATATTCCCGTTGCAATAATTCTATTAAGTTAGACACCTAGTATTTAGGAGTTGATTTCTATTTCAGTTTGGTTTTTAGTTAGTAATTACAAGTCTTTTGATAGTCATCAATAATATAAAGTTCTATAGTGAAATACATAATTTATCCTTCAACTTTTCTTCCGTTGTTATTTTTTGCATTTATTTCTTTCAAAAACTGATAGGTGGGATCTAGAGCAATTTTTCTGAAGGGACCTTTGAGTGAAGAGATGGATTGCAAAAATTATTTTTCATGAATGACTCATGTTGTTTTTAGTAATGAAAATTACCAATTATGTGTTTTGAGAACGAAAAATTACTTTGAGACCCTTGATCTTTAGGAAGCAAGACGTAGAAGAGGTTTATGAAATTAATCTGTTACAAAATAATCCAACCATGGCGCAAATCAAGAGTCACAAGGAAAAGAAAATCTATGAAGTTCACGACGAAAGCAACTTTGTTTGTTGTTGTCTCAACAACTATTTTAAAGAGAATTATATTTCTCCCATCACCAAAAGAAATTTGGAATTATTTTAAGAAAGAATATGTTGGAGGTAAAGGAACTCAAGTTGAAAAGAAAAAAAGACTCCAAGTAAATCAAAGAATGCTTCGATAGATTGGTTGGTATTGATTACCAAGTAAGATTTCTAGGCACTAGATCAGAAAAGGTAAGAGATAAATATAAACACATGCAGCCAAAGGTTGATTCATTGAATAATTTGAGTTCAGCAAAAAATACAGAAAGTCCTTCTTTGGATGTGATATTAAAGACTCCCTTCATTAAGAGGAAATGGAGTGAATGCTAGAATCCTACGAAACAACCTTCCCCCAAGATATTATAGAAAAGACATGTGATAACAGTCGTATTAAAGAAAAGAAGGCAAAGGTTTCCAATTACATGGGAAAAGACTTTAGTAGAAGCAGCGCTAGTGAAGGGACAGATGGAAAAGGTAGTGGTAAGAAGAGAGAGTGAGTCGGACAAGATCTAGATTGCACTCTTTCTCAGCATGGTGCAGATGCTGAAGATTCTTCAAGAGAGTTTGATGGTTCTATCGATAAAATGTTCAAGAGAGATAATGTACATTATGATTACGATCTCATTTGGGGAACTATTTTATCGAATAGTGGATCATAAATTTATAATACAAGCAACCAAATATTCTTTCATTGAAAAAGTTGGCTTTAGTTAAAAAATTCATAAAACCATTCTTTGGATGTGATATTAAAGACTTGCTTAAGAGGAATGCATTAATGCAAGAATATTGAGACTCAACCTTCCCCGGATATTATAGAAGTGACATGTGATAACGATTTTAAGAAAGAAAAGAAATCATAGGTGTCCAAGTTCTTGGGAAAAGACTTCAATATAACCAAAGCTAGTGATAGATTATTATAAATAATAAGTTCACAACGATTATCGATGTCACAACCTAGCCTGCCATGATTGACACCCACTCTAACTCTCCAGTGGGAGATTCATTACGACAACCCAACTAAGCAACTTAACAAAAAACTAAACATTTAACGTTACAAAAGAAGGTTTAAATGATGGATAGAAACAGAGTTCCCATAAACTCCAAAGGTTTTAAATAAACAATTTAAACAACTATTGCGGAAGTCAACCCCTAGAACCTGAAAGTCGGTTTACCAAAACTCTACCAATCAACAAGTCTAAGGAAAGGGGGTACGACCCAGGAACAAAATATACAAATAAATCTAACTATAGAGTCTGAGTCAGAAAAGAATGGATTAAACAATAGAGGACCCATGACAGCCTGGAAGAACTGGCCCGCCCTTTAATTCGATCTCGAGCAGTGATATCCTAACTGAGGTCTATCAGTAGCCGCTTGAAGTGCTCTCTACTCAACAAAGAATGAGCAAGTGCGGTATCAGTACACAACCACCGTTTACTGGTAGGATCACTCGACTACTCCAGTAAGAGAAATACAACCAGCAAATTACAACACAGTAAACACACATATACATAAAACATTATTCAATTAACATTTCAGGAGGAACATACAGTTTCCCAATATCAATTATAGGTAGACATGAACATAAATAATCATAAGTGATTCTCTCATGGAACCCATACCCAAATTGTTAGTGTGTCAGAACGTGACACCCGATCCAATGTACATGTCAGAACGTGACACCTAATCTAAACGACACAAGAACAATCACGACCACCCCATAATGAATATTACATATAGTCACATGGTCAGGTAGCAGTTCATGGCATGTAGTTGTTCACACATATTCATTTCATTAGATTCAATTCACATTTCATGATTCACATACACACATGCATATAAGAAGAAATTATCCGGCATATATCACACAAACAAGGAATCGAACCATCACCTACCTCGAAAACTAGCTTGAATCCTCCTAAGACACTTGAACCTTCCCTTTTCGGATTCTTTCTGGTTGTTCTTGGTCTAAACATAAGTAATTAGCACAAGGATCAATAAACAAGGCCTAATTTACCTCGATTATAATCAAAATATCAATTCAAGTCTAAACCCAAGATCCTAATATTCAACTAGGGCATTTACCACCATCAACTACAGGCCAAATCCCTCCCCCAACGATAGTTACCCATGATTCTAAGTCCTAGGAATCAAAATATGGATTAAGGGAGTAATTTCCTTACATTTAGCACTACAAGTCGTGGAAAACTGTCAAGAATCTCCCTGGGTTGTCTCCTCACTCTCAAGAACGAAGTATTGCAGAAAATCACAAATTTTGGGGTTTTTCCCGACTTAAGTTCGTGACTGGCCCCCCACGGTGGACCCTATCCCTCCATAATAGCCCCGCCCTGGCGTCTTGCACGGATACAGAAGCTCGGAGTTTGAGTTCCAAGCTCCCATTTCACAACACACCTTCCTTCCGGGACGTTCTAAAACTACCTTTTCACGCTAAGATCAGTTTCGAGAGTTCTACTTGCACGAATTTGATTTCGTAAAGCTGTACAAGCTCTTTAACGTCTTGGTTATACACTCTTATGATCAAAATCATAATTAACCCCCCTATTCATTACAAGATTTACCTAGACCTCATCTGACCTAGATTTTGTCCAAGTTTGGCCTAGGCTAGAAATTTCCAAGTCACTACTCAAAAGTTTTCTAGCCCAAATTCTTTCCCCATTGGCTTTTCCATAATGACGGGAACATGTCATTACAATCGATATAGTTCATTGCTTACTTATAATTTTTTTGTGTCTTAGAGGAGCATTTTGATAGGGAAGACCTTGCAAGAAATGATTTTGGTCATATATACCATATTGATTTCCCCAAAGAGTGGAACAAGATCCAGAACACTTGCCCCATCTGCAAGACGAAAGTGTTTATTATTTGCTATTTTACATTGAGAATTCGTGCATTCCTTTGTAACTTCACCACAACTAGTTAATTTATTACATGCCCAATGACTTGATTTTGGTGGGATCTTTCTACATCATGTTACTTTGGCAAAGCTCAAGAAAGTTCAGGAAAACTTCAAAATTAGAAAACGTTTTCAATCTTAGAACAATGGTTTTTTAGTTTTTCAATTTAGTAAGTTATATGTTTTTTCTTACTTTTTCAAAGCTAAACATAACTAAGTACTTATGTCTCATATTTTTAATGGATGATATACGAAATATTTGATTTTTATTGATGTTTAATGTAGATTTTGAATCCCTTTTTTATTGTAACTGCATTATTTAGTTCATAATATAATTACTGATCTATATCGTCCAGTTTCCTATGCTATGTACACTGGATAGTTTGTGCATCCTTGTGCTATTAATAAAGCATAATTGTGTATGTACTAACAACATAAAACATTCAAACATACATACAAAATTTTATTTTGCTTTATTTATGATGTGATATAAGTTTCAAATTTATTATCTTAATTTTAAAACTTGTGTGCTTTCTATGTGTATACACCAATATGCATATCTATGTATGTAACCATATAACTTTAGGTAAACATGTGCATGTAAATCGTTATAAGAGTGTAATATATGATAACGATGTATAACTCTCTCTTATTCTAAAATATTTCAAAGTTTTTCTTGTCACATTTCTTTAAGTAAATCTTGTATTCCAAGAAATGCCCTTAGGTTTTAGGAAAGTTTAGTAGAGTATGATTTTAGAATAATCTTTCTTTTCTAAAATTCGAGTATCCGTCTAAGTTATATTAATCTACAAAATATACTGAAAGTTATCATTTTGTTGTCTGAAAAATCAAAAGATGGAGTGTTTTGTGGGGCTTTAGAAGTTTCTTAGTATATTTGTTCATGATTGCTTTCTAGAAATTGAAACCCAGAATTATGACACTATGCATAGATAGATTTAAGATTTAAGATTTAAACTAGATAAGTTCAACCTTTAAGTCTTTAAGATGATTAATGCTAATCTCATTGTACATTCGAAATTGTGTTCACTATTAGATATTCTTTTTTAACTTTTAATAGTTTTAGTTGTTTTTCACGTATTTATTTGTGTTTCATATTGAAAATATTGGGTTTAGTTGGACCTATAGAACTGCCTCTGATAAGATGTCGTTAAAAATTATTTATCTTAAACTGCAACCAAATAGAAAGATTTAGCTAGTGTCATCAAATAATGTTAAAAAAAACCCATCAGGGAACCCCAATTAGTAGAAGCTCTAATGTTACTATTGTTAGAAAATTATATGCACAACGGAAGCATACCAGAGTCTTATTGCTTACATGAATAATAGATAACCAAATAGTTTATGCTTGAACATATACAATAATGCTAGAATACACAATTTTGCTGAAATTTATTTCAAGAATTACCTCTTGAAGCGTGAACAGATACCTTCAAGTGAATCCACAAGTTAGACATATCTTCCTTCAAGCGAATTCCCAAGTTAGACATATCTTCGAGTGAATCCACATGATAGACAGTTGTCACGACACAGACCATCATGAGTGGCACCCACACTAACACTCCGGTGGGAGAACCACTACTACAACCCAAACCAAGCAACTAAAGAACTAAGGCTTTTAAGTCAAATACTAAGGAAATAAATAGGGAGTTCCTATAAACTCCAACAAAAGTCTAATAAGAACTAAACAAATGCGGAAGAAATAACCTCTAAAAGCTTACTTTTAGCCTCAAGAATGGTGAAAAATGAGTAGGAGTCCCTAGGGTTCATTCCTTGTCCCTAAAACTCGCAAAGTGCATAATGATTTCGTATTGGGGTTTATTAACGACTTTATTTTGCATCGAGCCCGCCACAGCGGCACCTACCCCGCTACAGCCGCCTCGCCAGAGCGACTTGCAAGGAACCAGTGAGCTATTTGATTAATTCCAAGATCCCCATTTCACAACACACCTCTAACCAACGAAGCTAAAAAAATACCCTTTACGCGAGGATCGATTTCGGGAGTTCTACTCACACGAATTCAATTATGTAAAGTCGTACCTATTTCTTAACGGGTTATTTATCCCTTCATGTAATCAAAATCATAATTAAATCACCCGATTGTTACCATATTTCCCTACACCTTAAAGACTCCGATTTCGTTCAAATCTGGACTAGGTTGGGGAAGATCCAAATACTATGAAAAAAAATTTTGGCCTCAAATTTTTCCCGGTTGGTTTTTCTATAACAACGGGAACAGGTCGTTGGAATAGATACAAATTTACCCATCACTCGTCCACGAGTGACAAAACTTAGGAAAAGTAGGCTAAGGAAAGAATGAAGTAGTACCTGAATCGATGAACAATTGGGGATACTTGTCTCGCATATCTTTCTCGGTTTCCCAGGTAGCTTCCTCAATTGGACGATGTTTCCATTGAACTTTCATAGACTTAATCTCCTTGTTCCTCAACTTACGCACATGACGATCAAGAGTCCTACTTAATGATATAGTCTCCGGATACATGAAATATCGGATGAACTCCCGATAAATTTGGAGGTAAAGCCAATCTATACTCTACCGGTCCCACACATTTAAGAATCTCAAATGGACCAATGCATCGAGGACTTAGCTTACCTTTCTTACCAAATCTCATCACCACTTTCATGGGTGATATCTTAAGAAGAACATTCTCACTGGTTTGAAATGCCATGTCTCTTACCTTATGATCCGCATACTTCTTTTGTCTACTCTAGGTTGCTAGAAGCTTAGCTTGAATACTCCTCACCTTATCTTGAGCATCCTTTACTAAATTAACCCCTAAAGGTTTCATATCGCCAGCCTCAAACCATCCTATGAGTGATCTGCATCCCCTCCCATATAAGGAATCAAATGGTGCCATATCAATGTTGGGGTGGTAACTATTGTTATATATAAAAGAATTCACACAAAAGGTAAGAACTTATCCCAATGTCCTCCAAAATCATTCATACATTCCCTCAACATGTCCCCTAACACTTGAATAGTCCTCTCTGATTGTACGTTTGTCTATGGATGGAAGGTTGCACTAAAAGTGAGTTGTGTGCCTAATTCATCATGCAATTTCCTCCAAAATTTGGATGTGAATTGGGTACCACGGTCTGAAATGATAGAAAGGGGCACCCCATGCAACCTCACTATCTCTTTCACATAAACTTTAGCCAATTGTTCAGAATTATAATTTATTTTATCGGAATAAAATGGGTTGACTTAGTTGATCTATCAACCAGTACCCAAATAGAGTCAAACTTCCCCAAAGTCTTGGGAAGACCAACCACAAAATCCGTAGCTATTATTTCCCACTTCCATTCCGGAATTGGCATTCTTTGAAGCAAACCCGCAGGCTTTTAATGTTCATATTTCACTTTTTCACAATTTTGACACTTTGCCACAAAATTCACTGTCTTTCTTCAAGCTCAGCAACCAATAAATTTGCTTCAAATCTCTATACATCTTGGTCACACCCGGATGAATAGAATATCGCGAAACATGAGACTCGGACAACAATTTCTCAATCAAGTCATCTCCTCTAGGAACACATATTCTCCCTTTAAAATTGAGCACATCATCCGCATCAAGAGCGGTCTCTTGTGCCTAACCAATCGCTGTTTTCTTTCTAAGTTCCTCCAAATTCTCATCCTCGAATTATTTGTCCTTGATCTCCTCAATGAAAGTGGCCCTTACCTAATTACTAGCTAACACCCCACCTCTTTCTGAGATGCCCAACTGTATAAACTTAGACTCTAAGGTCTGAATTTCTTTAGCCAAAGGTCGCTTGGATGCACTCAAGCAAGCTAAACTACCCATACTCAACGCTTTTCAACTCAAAGCGTCTGCCACCACATTAGCCTTGCTCGGATGATATTAAATGGTTACATAATAATCCTTGAGTAGCTCCATTCACCTTCGTTGTCTAAAATTCAGATCCTTTTGAGTGAACACATGCTGCAAACTACGATGATCGGTAAACACTTAACACTTAACGACATAGAGTTAATGCCGTCATATCTTAAAAGCAAACACTACATCTGCCAACTCTAAATAATGTGTTGGATAATTCCTCTCATTCACCTTCAATTGATGCAAGGCATAAGCTATAACATTCTTATCCTGCATCAACACAGAACCAAAACTAAAGTGTGAAGCATCACAATAAATAATAAAGTCATTACCTTCAACCGGTAATGCTAGGATGGGTTTGGTGGTTAAAAGAGTCTTGAGCTATAGAAAGATCTCCTCACATTTTTTCAGTCCATTCAAATGGTATCTCCTTTTTGGTCAAATTGGTCAAGTGAGTGGCAATACAAGAAAAGTTCTTCACAAATTGGTGATAATAGCTAGCGAGCCGAACAAAACTTCTAACTTCCATCACAGAGCTAGGTCGAACCAAATTCTTAACCTTCTCAATCTTTTGAGGATCTACCATTACCCCTTCTTTTGAAACTACATACCCCAAAAATGTAACTGATTTCAACCAAAATTCACAGTTGGAAAATTTAGCATACAACCTTTGTTTCCCAAGAACACCCAAAATAATAGGAAGATGGTCGACATGCTCTTCCTCACTTTTCGAATAGACCCAAAATATCATCAATAAATACTATAACGAAAGAATCAAGAAATGGCTTGAACACCCTATTCATTAAACTCATGAAAGTTGCTGGCGCATTGGTCAAACCAAAAGACATAACCAAAAACTCATAGTGCCCATAGCGAGTTCTAAACAACGTCTTGGGCACATCCTCAGGCCTAATTTTCAACTGATGGTAGCCAGACCTTAAATCAATCTTACAGAAAACTGACACACCTTGCAATTGGTCAAAAAGATCATCTATTCGAGGCAAAGGGTACTTATTTCGAATAGTGACCCTATTGAATTGCGGGTAGTCTATACACATTCTCATACTACCATCATTTTTCTTAACAAAAAAACTGGAGCACCCCATGGGGAAGCACTAGGACGAATAAATCCCTTAGCAAGAAGTTCTTGGATTTGAGCCTTAAGCTCTCTTAATTCTGCTGGAGCCATGCGAAATGGAGGGATGGAAATGGGACGAGTATCAGGCTCTTAATTAATGCAAAAATCTATCTCTATCCGGAGGCATACCAGTCAAGTCATTAGGAAACACTTCTCTAAATTTCGACAACACAGGAATAGACTCAATCGATGGAGCCTCAATATCCCTAATATAAGCCAAATAAGTCAAACAACCCTACTCTACCAGTTTACTTGCCCGGATGGAGGATATGATCTTAGTTTCCTTAGGCTTGTACACCCCTTCCCACTCTAATTTTTCCTTTTCTGAAATTTCTAGAGTTACAGACATAGTTTTACAATTAAGCACAACACAATAGGGGGACAACCAAGTCATGCTTAAGATTATGTCAAAGTCAGTCATATCTAAAATCACCAAATCAGCCTAACTCTGAAAACCCATAAACAAAATAGGACAAGCACGATAGACATGGGTAACTCTGACTGACTCACCAACTAGGGTAGAAACATGGATAGAGGCATCAAGTATATTGTCACGACCCGGGAGCACCCCCTAGTCGTAACCGGCGTACTCGACCTCGAAGAGGTCTAATACAAGCCTCTTAGCATTCATTCATCGCATAGACACCAAAACCATAAGGAATTAAAAACTTTCTCCACACACAAAGATACTTTCAATAAATAGCAAGCGGAAGACTTTCTAGACTTTATACAATATGTCTCAAAACCATCTAATACTTGAATATAACATTGGGACTAAGCCCACTCAAAACCTAAGCAAATACTAGAGAGACATAAAAAGAACATGTTGGTTATTGCCCTCGAATCTATGAGGACTCACCAAGTCTTCATCTTCAACTCTTAAAAACCTATCAAGTAGCCATGACATATCACCATCTCCAAATCCCTACACTTTAGTCAAAAAGCGAAAGAAAGGGGTTAGCACAATTAAGTACTAAGTATGGAGACCATGCAAGAAAATATGCACAACGGACATTTACAAGAAATGTATGCTTTCATGTCCTTTGATAAAACCTTTCCTTTACAAGTATAAGAGACATAATACAAGTCAACATTAACATATTAGACCATAGCCAACCATACATATACTTAACATAAATCCATATACAACCCATGCTTAACTTTAGAAGGACACATGTCATTTCATTACCATAGGACCTCTACCTAATATAACCTTAAGACACACTTGAGTGAGACAAGAAGTGACCGCCCACACAATCCTCTTCAAGCACACTTAAGTGTTCCCCAAGATTACCTTAGATAAGGACTTTATAGGCAAAGTGCATAATCATACCCGATAGATAGCATATTAATGAGATGATATGTATAATGATGCTTACATAAAATAAATCATATTTAGTGGGGCATAGTACATGTGTGGTGAGTGACCATCAATATAGTATTTCCAAGGCCTACCACCCCCTTGGAGAGGCGAAAGAGGTACAAACCCCTCAATGTGGTTACCCGGGCCTACCACCCCCCGAGCTAGGGACCAAGGTACAAACCCCTCGATATGGTTATACGGGCCTACTACCCCCCGTACTAGGCGACCAAGGTACCAACCCCTCGATATGGTTATACGGGCCTACTACCCCCCGTACTAGGCAACCAAGGTACCAACCCCTCGATATGGTTATACGGGCCTACTACCCCCCGTACTAGGCAACCAAGGTACCAACCCCTCGATATGGTTATACGGGCCTACTACCCCCCGTACTAGGCTTGGTCGACTCACAACACTTATATAGAGAAAACAATATACATGTGTCCATTTCATCATCATTTCAGTAATTATATAACCATCCGATTCATAGGACGTACATTGGACCTTCCATTTCCTAAGAATTCTATAAATGGGCATTTTATCAAACACAAGGTGGGCTATTGTTCATGTAAATGAAATCTTGTATTTCAAGAATACTAAGTCCAACCAATTCCAAAATCCATATAAATCAGCCCACCAACAACATACATATATATCAACCTTCATAATTTGATCATGGAAGCATGAAAACCATAAACATCACATAATAATTCCATTTCATGATAATATGCAAAATAGACCATAATAGGATGTGTAGTAGTAATTCCATAATTCAAGAGTTCATAAATAATCATAAGGACCCATAAACTTGAAGTAGAAATAGAGGATAAATGGTTGGACTTGTGGAAAGGAAGGTTTCCACAATCAAACCCACATACCTCAACTTGTTCACGAGTATATCAACCTTAGAAATACAATTACATAACTTATTTAACTTCTATTAGCTCAGTAATGTTGACGTAAAATAGGATCATCATCATAAGTAAGCCTAGCATGTACAAATACAACTATGCTCCCAAAACAGTGAATCTGGCCAGCCTAGTACCTCATGTTGCATCTTAGATTTGAAAAGGAAAATGGCAGAACTAGACTTTATAACCTTCATGAAAGATGTAGATACATCTCTTAGGGTTGCAAACAAACAAGGATCACCGCAAAATATATTTTGTACAAAAAGATATAGTCAAGACACTAGCCGCTGGTCATGCAGGATTTCAATTCTCGGAATCTGGGCAGAACTTGCCCTATGTTGCGTCCCATATTTCGTATCCATAACAGTTAAATTAGAATTTTACATAAACATAAAAGTTGTAGGTATACGAGTTAGCTTTCCAAATCATATTTATTCACTGCAAACTAAGTTCTAGAGCAAGAGATATGCCTAAAATACCAAACACTATCCAGCTCAAAAACAGGTTTCGTCACTTACATCCGAAAGGAATGCCATATCCTATCGATTCATATTCAACAAAGCTTCTAATGTATCAAGAAGAGGCACCTAAGTCTACCAAGTCAAGACACACATCACATTATAAAGATCCTTCACATTCCATCATCATCACATATGAACAATAATAGAGGACACACTTTCAATCACAATACAATAACACTTTAAACAAGATCACCTTGAGATCACATGAACACCTTTATATTCACAACATGATTGCCTTTACTTCATTTGATTCTCATTCAAGTCCTTCACATCACATTCACATATATGATATCATGTCAACACTTCAATTCCTCATATAATGCCTCCAAGGCCATAAACACAATACATTCAATAAGTAAACACCTCCACCATAAGTGGATCACACATCAATCTATCACAATTCTATATCAATTCTACCTTAACAATGAAGTTAGGTCCACTTACCCTTTTTCCCAAGCCACAATCACCATTCCTCAACTCTCCAACAATTCACAATAGATAAGCATAGATAATAATAGAAGTCAACTATTCAACTCAATCCAAGCATACTTCCATCATCATTCAATCATAAATAATAAACCCACTTCATAAGCCAACTTTAGGAAACTTGCCAAGACATGGGTTCATGGAAATTTCTTTCTTAAAACCATCAATAGACACCATTAATAACGTAAATCATCAAAAAAAATCATTTAATGCAAGAACCCATGCTTAGAATCGAAATTAGGATTTTTGTGTTTTTGGAAGAACTTTGAATCATTTGAATTGAGCTCCTTGAAAGGAAGAATAATCAAGGATAAAGGATCCCCATACCTCTAAGTTGAAAACCCACGAGAATTGAAGAAGAAAGAACTCAAAATCTTCAATCCTAGCTCCAACTTCTTCTTCTTCTTCTTCCCCTCTTCTTCTCTTCTTCACTCAAGAACCCTAACTCTTACTCTTTTAAAATGGAACAAAAATGATCCACAATCAGCCTAACACAATAATATAACCTCCAAAGAAAAGATTTGTGAAAAGACCAAAATGCCCTTAAATTTCCAGACGGACTCCTTGCTAACTGCCCAACTTTCAAAGGGCATAACTCGCTCATACGAACTCGGAATCGAGCAAACTCGGTGGCGTTGGAAAGATCGTTCCAAGGGCTTTCCAAACATAACTAGAACTACTCCTGGATCATCCTGAGCTAGGAGTTATGACTGCTCAAAGTTGGCCAAAAACTCACTAATTTCCCACAACCAAATTTCCAGGTTCTGAACTTTTTCCAAAAGTGACTACTTCCAATTTCAAGCTACTTCATATTCATTTTAAATTGTCGGATGTAACACAATTAAAACGAAATTACATAAAAACCCCTCATAGAACCTGATTATAAAGTCAACACAAAGTCATAGGCTCTTGCTTAACCTATCATTTTTCGAGTCGTTACATATATCATAATTCATATCAAATTTTGAGGCAAATCTCACGGATACATATGAATAAGTAGAACCCGGGTCAAATAACACATTAGCCATCCGGTCACAGACAAGAATAGTACCTCTGATTACCGCATCAGACACCTCTGCCTCATTCTTGCCCGAAAATTTATAACACTGAGCCCTATCATCTTGACGAGCCACTTCCCTGCTTGGTTGCGCGTTACCCCTACCTCCATTACCATTTCCTCTACCCCCACGACCTTGCTGACTACCTCCTCGCCCACTTTGTGTACGCCCTTTATCATTATTACCATTCCCCGCGGGTACCACTGCTTTAGACTACTGATGCACGAAATCTAACACACGTGGGTAGGGACAATCTCTGCTCATACGCCCAGGTTCACCACAGTTGTAACATTTACGATCAAAAGATGGCCTGCTGCTCGTTGAAGACGCGACTCCCTGGTTAACCAGAAAATTATGAGATGGAGTTTCCGAGTAATTACCTGTAGAGGTGGGCATAGCAGACTGAATTGGCTTGGCTACAAGCGTTGGCCTTCCAGACCCCTTGGAGTAAGAACCTTGGAAGTTACCCAAATTTTTGGCCCTTTTTGTCCATGTCTTAACTTGACCGTCTCGCCTTACCTCCTTCACTTTCTTAACATAGTCTGTTACCTCATTGAAATTCCTCCCTGCTGAAGTAATATGAACATATAACACTTGCAACTCAGAATTTAGTCCCCTAATAAATAACCAAATTCTCTCTTCCTCAATAGTCACCAATTGAGTAGTGTATCTAGACAAAGCATGGAACTTGGCCTCATAAGCAGCCACAGTCATACCACATTTTTCTAAAGCCATAAACTCATCCTTCTTACGATCCCTCAAGGTCCGAGGCACGTATTTTTCCAAAACAGAGCATGAAATTTGGTCCAAGTAAGTGGAGGTAAAGAGGAAAATCTGCATTCCATATAAGCTCTCCACCACTGTTTAACCTCACCTTGAAGTTGAAAAGACACAAAGTCAACCCCATGATGATGGACAATTCCCAACTTATGAAGCATCTCATAGCAATCTAAGATGAACTCATATGCATCCTCATTCTCAGAACCAAGAAACACAGAAGGCTTTAGCTTCAAAAACATAGTCAACATTTCATGCTCATTACCAGTCGTAACAGAACCCAACAAAGGATGGAAGAAAATATCAGTACCCACGTTTCCACCCATCTTGGGCGCAGTGCTAGCAATAAGAGGATTAGTAGGAGCTTGAGTTGCTTGAACAGGTGGAAGCACTCTAGGACCAGCCAACCCTTTTAAGAACGATATGATTTATTAAGCTAACACCAGATCGATGGGAGGAATACATGTAATCTCAGTCTACACGTCTTCCTCTTGTCCCACATCCTCAACGTTCTTAACATCAACACCCTCCTCTGTCTCTTCATGATGAGCAAGCGGGTTCTCATAAATAGGAGCATTTTGAACAAGAGATCCATTTCTAGCAGGCGCTACTCTTCCACTACCTCAACCACTAGCTCTTTCTTTACACCTGCCTCGACCGCGACCTCTCACTATAGATTCCTCAGTCGAAGCATTGACAGGAACTACCGGTCTGACACAGTTATACCTAGTATTAACCATCTACGGACAGAAAAGTGAAAGAGGTTAGATACAAATTTGAATCGACAGATACCAATTAGAATCAAGTTATAGCATGAAAGGAGACAAGAGAAAATAAAGAGATTTTCTAAGGTCCTATAGCCTCTCAAAGAAAAGTAAAGGTGTCCTCATACCATTTCGCGAGACTCTACTAGACTCATTTTGGTACATCGAGATCAACAAACCTTGGCTCTGATACCAACTTTGTCACGGCCCAGACCATCGTGATTGGCACCCACACCAATACACCAGTGAGAGAACTGCTAATATAACCCAAACCAAGCAACTAAAGCAATAACAAAGGGATTTAAGTCAAATACTAAGGCAATAAATAGGGAGTTCCTATAAACTCCAACAAAAGTCTAATAAAAACTAAACAAATGCTGAAGAAATAACCTAGAACCTGAAGGCAATGTATGAAAACATATAACAATTAACCAAATCTAAATAAGAAGGGATACAACCCCAAACTAATGAACTAATGAACTAACTAAACCAACTGTCTAAGTCTGTAAATGGTGGACATAGACAAAAGAGAATCCCATGGCAGCCTGAAAGAATTGGCTCACCCTTGAATTTGAAGCGATGATCACTATTCTCCTGAGCGATGTCTTTTAGTAGCCGCTTCAAGATGCCCTTTACTCAACAAAAATAAGAGCAAGTGCAGTATCAGTACACAACCACAGTGTACTGGTAAGATCACGCGGCTATCCCACTAGTGCAAAATAAACAAGTCAAGACAATAATATAATCACATGCATATATATCAACATATACAATATTATCAACATTTACGAACAACGATCAGTTTCACATTTTATATCACATCATTGGTCCTCTCAAGGAACCCAAACCCAAACTGTTAGCATGTCGGAACGTGGCAACTGATCCCATATTTATGGCAGAACGTGACAACCAATCCCATAGTTATGCCGGAACGTGGCAACCGATCCCATATTTATGCTGAAACGTGGCAACCGACCCCATATTTATACCGAAACCTGGCAACCGATCTAAGTTAGTTATGCCACAATGTGGCAACCGATCTCATCCACACACGACAATCACAAACACAAGTATATCCTCAAGATCATACATCTAAGTCATGATTTCATGGTATTGATAATTCATCTATCTCATTCACAACAAGTGTGATCAACATTGCAACATTCATAAATATACAAGTATCATAATGAAGCAAGAACAAGCATACATCACACAATCATAGAATCAGAACCATCACCTACCTCGAAACAAGCTTCAAACCCTACGAAACTTGATCCTTCCCTCTCCGGATTTGTTTCGCTTGTTCTTGCTCTATAAACAATCAATATAATATGAGAATCAATAAACAATTACCCGAAATACTAACAATTCTATGAACCCTATATCAAACTCATGATCCCAATCATCCAAATTAGGGTTTTTTCCACCATAGAATATATAACAAAACTCTCCCCCCATCAATACTCATCCATTCTATTATGTTCTACGGATAGAAAAATGGATTCGGGGAGTGAAAAACTTACCTTTTGCCTCAAGAATGGTGAAAAATGAGTAGGAGTCGCTTGTGTTTCAGTCCTTAGGTCTAAAAGTTGAAAAGTGCATAATGAGGTCATTTAGGAGTTTAATAATGACTTTAATTCGCGTCGAGCCCGCCACAGCGACACCCACCCCGCTACAGCCGCCCTGCCAGAGCGACCAAGATCCCGCCAGGGCGGCTCGCACGGAACCATTAAGCTATTTAATTAATTCCAAGACACCTATTTCATAACATACCTCTGACCAATGACGCTAAGAAAATACCCTTTACGCTAGGATCAATTCCATGAGTTCTACTCACCCGAATTCAATTCCATAAAGTCGTACGGATTCCTTAACGAGTTATGTATCCCCTCATGTAATCAAAATCATAATTAAACCACCTGATTGTTACCAAATTTTCCTACACCTTAAAGACTCTGATTTCGTCCAAATCTTGACTTGGTTGGGAAAAATGTAAATACTACGAAAAAGTTTTTCGGCCCCAAAATTCCCCCGGTTGGATTTTTTATAACGATGGGAATAGGTCGTTACAACAACTACTATGTAGTCTTCTGCATTGATCTCAAATTCACATGCGAACACTTTCAATACTTGGGTGGGCTAGTACGAATAGAAACGTTTAATCTTTTTCTAGGTTAGGAGAATCCCTACTTACAGAGATTTCTTCCCAATCAAAAAAGGAGAACAAAACACAGTCTATTTTCTTCAACTAGAAAAATACACGAAAGTTTTCTTTTCAAAAGAAAGACTCATGCTAGTATCCTCTTTTCAACTTAGAAATAGGATTCTGAGTTATAGTTAAATATGGGCACTGTAGGGACGACATAATTAATTACTGAGGCTTCCTATTATGGAAATAATTCCAAACAATTAATTTGAATTATTCTTACCATAATAAATTATAAATCATTCCACTAGAAATTCGTAATTGCACTCCTCTATTTATTATTCAAAATTCCCCATTAAACACTTATGTAATTTACTATGTTAAGATTACAGATACTAATCAATAATTAAATTACTGACTAATTTAATTCAATGATTAATTTCCTTTAGAGCACTACTTAACTTCTTTAATGTGTCGGATTTGTTGAGAATATATCTTAGGATATTGCAGAAATAAAACAGTTAGCTATTTTTAAGGTTTTTAAATTATGTTATTAGAGTCCTATTTGACTTATACTTAGGAGTTAGTTCTTTTTGTTTGTTATTTGAATTAAATTGATAAGTTAGTAACTTATTTTTCTATTTTTTGTTAGGAATTATATATGCACTATGCTGAGACACAATGTAATCTATATCTTGTATGACTCGCTCTCTCTTCTTACCTCTACCTTTTCCATCAGTCCCTTGACTAGTTCTGCTTCTACTGAAGTCTTTTCCCATGGAATTGGAAACCTTTTCCTTCTTTTCTATAATATGACCGATATCACATGTCTCTTCTATAATATTAGGGGGAGGTTGTTTCTTACGATTCAAACATTCACTCTATTTCTTCATATTTAAGGGAGTCTTTAATATCGCATCCAAAGAATGACTTTCTTGATTTTTTGCTAAAGTCAAAATATTCAATGAATCGACCTTTGGTTGCTTGTGCTTATATTTATCTCTTACTTTTTCTGATCTAGTCCCTAGAAATCTTAGCTTGCTATCAATACCAAGCAAACTATCCAAGCATTCTTTGATTTTCTTGGAGTCTTTTATTCTTTGCAACTTGAATTCCTTCACCTTCAACATATTTTTTCTTAAGGTAATTCCAAATTTCCTTTGGTGATGGGAGAAATATAATTCTCATTAAAATTGTTGTTGATACAACAACAAACAGAGTTGCTTTCATCGTGGACTTCATAATTTTATTTTCCTTGTAACTCTTGATTTGCGCTGTGGTGAGATTATTTTGTAAAGAATTAATTTCATAATCCTCTTCTACTGCTTCCTTCTAAGATCAAGGGCCTCTAAGTAATTTTCCATTCTCACAACTCATAATTGGTAATTTTCATTACTAAAAATAGCATGAGTTATGTATTGCACTACAGAACTTTATATTATTGACTAACAAAAGATATCTATTTACAGACTAAAAACTAAACTGAAATAGAAATCAACTCCTAAATACTAGAATTATTGCAACAGGAATATTTGTAGTTCTAAATCGAAGATTCAACATATTTACAAAAGATTGCAAGGCCTTCAATCTTGAACCTTATATGTATAGCTCTTAAGCTTCTACAATATTTTCTTGAAGCCACGTCGAGAAACCTTGAATAGTCCGTGTATCAACTCTGTGATAATTTTGAGTAAACTCAAGGAGAGCAAGCCATGTGAAGTCCGTATCTAGTCTAGGGGTGTTGTAGTCCATCAATTGAGTTTGTCGACTCACCAACTTGTCTTTGTCTTGACAAAGAAAGAAAGGAAGTGATTTTCTAGGAGTCTTGTTGTTAACCAATGTTCTATGCAAGCAACTTTTGTATCTGCCATTCGATAGGGCCTGCAAAAGGACAAACACCAAATATGTTATTTTCAATTTCTAAGTAAGAACTCGTGATGTATATCATTGTGCGTCATGTGGAAAGATCTTATAATGTTTTTCACCAAAAAAATGTATTATTTGTTCAATTGATTATGTATATATTATTTGAATGTAATACAAAATACATTAGCTTATTATATAGTACTAGTTTGAAAATTTGCTTACCATAAATGTGTCGCCGATGTTAACAACAAAAGCATTAAAATTTTGGCGAATGAAGTACCATTCGTTGTCCACAAAAACCTAAAGTCTAGACTTGAATTGAGGCATAATACATAAAACATTGAATTCAATAAATAAGATTCATAATTTAATAAGATACAATGTTTTTATGTATTCATTGTACGTTATGTATCATTAATTAGTATTTATATATATATTCACTAAAGATGATACATAAATTATTAGGATACAATAATTTTGATGTAATAAAAATTAACATTTTCTGAATCTCAAAAGACTCTTTAAATTAATAAATATTAATTTATCTATTAAATTATACATCTAAATATTAATAATATTTTGTAGGTTCACCTATATTAATTTAATGAGTTTTACTATAGTATTATTTTAAGAATAAAAGTTATTTTTAGCTATATAAGGAAATCTATCTAAGGAAAATTAATCGGAAAGAGTCATTAAATATCTCTACTTATGATTATGCTATATTATGTGTAGATATGTCTATGCACATTCTATGAAAAAATTATACCCCAATTTTAAGCATTATTAAGCCATTCTTAGCAAACTGCTTGGCCCATTTTTGATATTTCAAAGCTTCTTAAGGAAAAAATTTCAAACTCTGATTTGAAATCTATAGTCAAACATATCTTTAAAAATACTTCCTTTTTAAAATTTGCTTCAAAATATATGAAAACTCTCGGGCCACAAAATTAAGCATTATTAAGCCCTTTTCAACAAACTGTTCGGACCCATTTTTGATACTTGAGAACTTTTTAAGGAATTTTTTTCAAAATCTATGGTCAAACATATCTTTGAAAGTATTTCCTTTTTAAAATTCTTATTCAAACTACATATGAACTTCTATCCAAATTTTAAGCATACTAAAGATTGAAGGGCAATCAGGTTCAAGTGGGAAAGATTCGTCTGTTGTTTCATCGGAAGACGATAAAGAATGGGAAACTGTTGGCCCAAAGAACAAGTCTGCAGTCACAAGAACTCAGGACTTCGTTCCTTCAAACTTGAGTGTCATTTTAGGGGGGCAGTTGAAGAGCCTTGTAAAAGTGAGAGGGAACAAAGCCTCTGCGGTAGTTAAGCCAATTTTGGTATTCCATCTTAATATTTCACACGAAGCTGTTCATAACATTCAAGATGCTCTCCGCCTATTTTCCGCCCCTGAGACACTCGAGGAATATAGAACTATCGTAGGAATGGTTAGAGTGGCTAGTGATAGGAAATCCATCAGCATACAAACACTTCCTAATATGATGATTTTACACCTAAAGCGGTTTGGCTATGGAAGCTATGGAACTACCAAATTGCACAGGTTTATGAAATATGGCACTTCCATAACCTAACTGCTTTAGGTGTAAACTCAACATCTTAGGAAATGTATGTATGCTGATGGATTTCCTAGCAGTAGCCACTCCAACCATTCATATGGTAGTTCTATATCCCTCGAGTTTTTCAGGGGCAGAAAATAAGCAGAAAGCATCTTGAATGTTATGAACAACTTCGTGTGAAAAATCAAGATGGAATACAAAAAAATGGTTGAACTATCGCAGAGGCTTTGTTCCATCTCACTTTTACAAGGCTCTTCAACTTCCCCCCAATAATGGCACTCAAGTTTGAAGGAACAAAATCTTGAGTTCTTGCGACTGCTGACTTGTTCTTTGGGCCAACAGTTTCCCATTCTTCATCGTCTTCCAATGAAACAACAGACGAAACTTTCCCACTTGAATCTGATTGCCCTTCAAGTTTTAGTATGCTTAAAATTTTGATAGAAGTTCATATGTTGTTTGAATCAGATTTTAAAAAAGGAAATACTTTCAAAGATATATTTGACCATAGATTTTGAAAAAATTTCCTTAAAAAGTTCTCAAGTATAAAAAACGGGTCTGAATAGTTTGTTGAGAAGGGCTTAATAGTGCTTAATTTTGTGGCCAGAGATTTTTCATAGATTTTGAAGAAAATTTTAAAAAAGGAAATATTTTTAAAGATATGTTTGACCATAGATTTAAAATCAGAGTTTGAAAATTTTTCCTTAAAAAGCTTTGAAATATCGAAAAAGGGTCCAAACAGTTTGCTAAGAATGTCTTAATAATATTTAAAATTGGGGCTTAATTTTGTTACCGAATGTAACATATCTACACATAATATAGCATAATCATAAGTAGAGATATTTAAAGTATTTTTCCGACTGATTTTCCTTAGATAGATTTCCTTATATAGCTACTAATAACTTTTATTCTTAAAATAAAACTATAGTAAAACTCACTAAATTTATATAGGTGAGTTTACAAAATATTATTAATTTGTAGATGTATAATTTAATAGATAAATTAATATTTATTAATTTAAAGAGTCTTTTGAGATTCAGGAAATGTTAATTTTTATTACATCAAAATTATTTTATCCTAATAATTTATGTATCATATGTATTGAATTTACATAAAAATAATAATTTATGATACATATAGTACAATGAATACATCAAAACGTTGTATCTTATTAAATTATGTATCCTATTTATTGAATTCAATGTTTTATTTATTACGCCTCAATTCAGGACTTTAGGTTTTTGTGGACAATGAATGGTACTCCATTCGTCCAAATTTTAATGCTTTTGTGGTTAACATAGGCGACACATTTACGGTAAGAAATATTACAAACTAGTACTATATAATAAGCAAATGTATTATGTATTACATACAAATAAAATAAACATAATCAATTAAACAAATAATACATTTTTTAGTGAAAAACATTATAAGATCTTTCCACATAATTTATCCTTCAACTTTTTTTCCAATGTTATTTCCCTGTATTTATTTTCTTTCAAAAACTGATAGGTGGGATCTAGAGCAATTTTTCTGAAGGGGCCTTTGAGTAAAGAGATGGATTTCAAAGTTTGTTTTTCATGAATGACTCATGCTATTTTTAGTAATGAAAATTATGAATTATGTGTTGTGAGTACAGAAAATTACTTTGAGACCCTTGATCTTTGGGAAGGAAGCCGTGGAAGAGGATTATGAAATTAATCCGTTACAAAATAATCCAACCATAGCGCAAATCAAGAGTCACAAGGAAAACCAAATCTATGAAGTCCACGACGAAAGCAACTTTGTTTGTTGTTGTCTCAACAACTATTTTAAAGAGAATTATATTTCTCCAATCACCAAAAGAAATTTGGAATTATCTTAAGAAAGAATAGGTTGGAGGTGAAGGAACTCAAGTTGAAAAGAATAAAAGACTCCAAGAAAATCAAAGAATTGCTTGGTATTCATAACAAGGTACGATTTCTAGACACTAGATCAGAAAAGGTAAGAGATAAATACAATCACAAGCAGCCAAAGGTTGATTCATTGAATAATTTGACTGTAGCAAAAAATCCAGAAAGTCATTCTTTGGATGTGATATTAAAGACTCCCTTAATTAAGAGGAAATGGAGTGAATGCCGGAATCCTAAGAAACAACCCCCCCCCCCCCGCCTCCCCCCAACAGTCGTATTAAAGAAAAGAAGGCAAAGGTTTCCAATTCCATGGGAAAGGACTTCATTAGAAGAAGTGCTAGTGAAGGGACTGATGGAAAAGTTAGAGGTTAGAAGAGAGAGCGAGTTAGACAAGATCTAGATTGTACTTGGTCTCAGCATAGTGCAGATGCTGAAGATTCTTCAAGATGAGGAACGTAAGTAAGACAAATTTGGATGGTTCTACAGATAAAATGTTCAAGAGAGATGATGTACATTACGATGACGATCCCATTTGGGGAACTATTTTATCGAATAGTGGATCATAAATTTATAATGCAAGCAACCAAATGTTCATTCATTGAAAAAGTTTGTTTTAGTAAATATTCCAAAAAATCATTCTTTTGTATGTGATATTAAAGACGTCCTTAAGAAGAATACATTAATGCAAGAATATTGAGACTCAACCTTCCCCAGATATGATAAAAGTGACATGTGATAACGATTTTAAGAAAGAAACGAAATCATGGGCGTCCAAGTTCTTGGAAAAAGACTTCAATATAAGCAAAGCTAGTGACATATTATTATAAATAATAAGTTCACAACGATTATCGACGTCACAACCCAGCCCACCGTGATTGGCACCCACTCTAACTCTCCAGTGGAAGAACCATTACGACAACCCAACTAAACAACTTAACAAAAAACTAAACATTTAAAGATACGGAAGCATTTTTAAATGATGGATAGAAACGGAGTTCACACAAACTCCAAAGGTTTGAAGTAAATAATTTAAACAACTATTACGAAAGTCAATCCCTAGAACCTGAAAGTCATTGTACCAAAACTCTACCAATCAACAAGTCTAAGGAAAGGGGGTACGACCCCAGAACTAAATATACGAATAAATCTAACTATAGAGTCTGAGTCTGAAAAGAATGGATTAAATAATAGAGGTCCCATCGCAACCGAGAAGAACTGGCTCACCCTTGAATCCGGACTCCATAATTGATCTCCTAACTAAGGTCTATCAGTAGCCGCCTGAAGATTCCCTCTATTTAACAAAGAACAAGCAAGTGCAATATCAGTACACAACCACAGTGTACTGGTAGGATCACGCAACTACCCCAGTAAGCGAAATACAACCAGGAAATTACAACACAGCAAACACACATATACATAATACATAGTTCAATTAGAATTTCAGGAGCAACATACAATTTCCCAATATATGTGTCGAGATGTGACACCCAATCCAATATATGTGTCGAAATGTGACACTCGATCCAATGTATGTGTCGGAACATGACACCTGATCCAACCGGCACAAGCACAATCACACTCACCCCATAATGAATAATACATATGGTCACATGGTCAAGCAGTAGTTCATGGCATGCAGTTGTTCATACATAATCATTCCATTAGATTTGATTCACATTTCGCGATTCACATACACACATGCATATAAGAAGCAATTATCCAGCATATAGCACACAAACAGGGAATCGAACCATCACCTACCACGAAACCAAGCTTGAATCCTCCTAAGACACTTGAACCTTCCCTTTTCGGATTATTTCTTCTTGTTCTTGGTCTTAACACAAGTAATTAGTACAAGGATCAATAAACAACGCCTAATTTACCTAGATTATAATCAAACTATCAATGCAAGGCCAAACCCAAGATCCTAATATTGAACTAGGACTTTACCCACCATCAAATTCAAGCCAAAACCCTCCCCCAATGATAGTTACCCAAGATTCTAAGTCCTAGGAATCGAAATACGGATTAAGGGAGTAATTTCCTTATCGTTAGCACTAAAAGTCGTGGAAAACTATCAAGAATCACCCTAGGTCGTCTCCTAGCTCTCAAGAACTATGTTTTGCAGAAAATAATGATTTTGGGGTTTTCTCGACCTAAGTTCGCGACTGGCCCACCACGGTGAACCCTATACCGCCACAGCGGCCCCGCCCAAACGAGATTAATCTTGCCTTGGCTGCTTGCACGGAGACAGAAGCTCGGAATTTGAGTGTCAAGCTCCTATTTCACAACACACATTCAACTCACGACGTTCTAAAACTACCCTTTCACACCAAGATCACTTTTGGGAGTTCTATATGCCTAAATTCAATTATGTAAGGCGGTACTGGATCCTTAACATATTGGCTATCCACTCATGTGATAAAATTCAAAATTAAACTCCCCATGCATTACCAGATTTCCCTAGACCTCACCTGACTCAGATTTCATCCAAGACTGGTCCAGGCTAAAATTTTCCAAGTCATTATCCAAAGTTTTCTGGACCAAAATTATTTCCCCATTGTCTTTTCCATAACGAGAGGAACAAATCATTACAATAGATACCAATTTACCCATCACCCATCCCTGAGTGATAAACTAGGAAAAATTGGCTAAGGTACAGTCAAGTAGTACCTGAATTGTTGAATAACTGGGGATACTTGTCTCCCATGTCCTTCTTAGTTTCCTAAGTAGCTTCCTTAACTGGACGATGCTTTCATTGAACTTTAACGGATATTATCTCCTTGGTCCTCAACTTTTGGACATCGCGATCAAGAATTGCAACCGGTTCCTCCTCATACTGAAGGTCTTTGTCTAACAGAACTGAGTACCACTTTATGATGTAATCTGTGTCACCATGATACTTCTTCAACATGGACACATGAAACACTAGAAGGACCCCATGTAGGCTAGGGCGGTAAAGCCAACCTATAAGCCATTATCCCTACACAGTCAAGAATCTCAAATGGCCCAATGTATCGAGGAATAAGCTTTCCCTTCTTGCCAAATCTCATCACCCTTTTCATGGGTGATACTTTTAGAATAACTCGCTCACCAGCCTGAAATGTCATGTCCCTTACCTTACGGTCCGCATACTTTTTCTATCGACTCTGGGTTGCTAGAAGCTTAGCTTGAATGCTTCTTACCTTATCTTAAACATCTTTCACTAAGTCAACCACAAAAAGTTTCACATCTCCAGCCTCAAACCACCATATGGGTGATCTACATCCCCTCCTATAAAGTGCCTCGAAGGTGTCATGTCAATGTTGGAGTGATAACTATTATTATAGGAGAACTCACACAAAAGTAGAAACTTATCCCAATGCCCTCCAAAGTCGATCACACATGCCCTCAACATGTCCTCTGACACTGGAATAGTTCTCTCTGACTGCCCGTCCATTTGTGGATGGAAGGTTGTGCTAAAAGTGAGTTTAGTACCCAACTCATCATGCAATTTCCCCCAAAACTTTGATGTGAACTACATACCAGGGTCCGAGATGATGGAAAGGGGTACCCCATGCAGCCTCATTATCTTTTTCAGATAAACCTTAGCCAACTGCTGAGCATTATAGTCTACTCTGACTAGAATGAAATGGGCTGACTTAGTCAATCGGTCAACCACTACCCAAATGGAATCAAACTTCCCCAAGGTCTTGGGGAGACCAACTACAAAATCCATATCTATCATCTCCCACGTCCATTTAGGTATTGGTATTCGCTGAAGCAAGGCCTTCGGTGCTCATACTTTACCTGTTGATAGTTTTGGCACTTAGCCACAAACTTAACTATGTCTTTCTTCATGCTAGGCCACTAATAAAGTCGCTTCAAGTCTTGGTACATCTTGGTCACACCAGGATGAATGGAATACCGCGAACCATGGGATTCTATTAACATCTTCTGAATCAAGTCATCCACTCAGGGAGAACAAATTCTTCCCATAAAACTAAGCACACTACTCGCGTCAATAGTCGCATATTGTGCCTTGCCATATACTGTCTTCTTTCTGAGCTCATTCAAGTTATCATCCTCAAACTATTTTGCCTTGGTCTCCTCAATGAATGTGGGCCTAACCTCAATGCTGGATAACACCCCACCTTTCTCTGAGACGCCCAACTACATGAACTTAGACTCCAAGGTTTGAATTTCCTTGGCCAAAGGTCTCTTGGACACACCCAAGCATGCTAGACTACGCATACTCATCGCCTTCCGGCTTAATGCCTCTGCCACCATGTTAGAGTTACCCCGATGATACTGGATGACAACATCATAGTCCTTGAGTAACTCCATTCCCTGTCCTTGTCTCAGATTCAGGTCCTTCTGAGTGAATACATGTAGTTTACTACGATGGTCTGTAAACACCTCACACTTGACACTATAAAGGTAATGTCGCCAGATCTTAAGGGAAAACACTACCGCTGCCAACTCCAAATCATGCGTCGGATAGTTTCTGTCGTGCCCCTTCAGCTGCCACGATGCATAAGCTATGACATTCTTAACTTTCATCAACACAGCCCCCAAACCTGAATGTGAAGCATCCTAATAAATAATGTAATATTTACCTTCCATCGGCAACATCATAATGGGTGTTGTAGTCAGAAGAGTCTTGAGATTTTAAAAGCTCTCTTCACATTTGTCAGTCTAATCGAAAGGCACTTCCTTTTGGGTCAGCCTTGTTAAATGTGTGGCGATAGAAGAAAAAATTTCACAAACTGTCGATAGTAGCTAGCGAGCCCCACGAAATTCCTAACTTCAGTCACAGAGCTACGCCGGACCCAGTTCTTGACTGCTTTGATCTTTTGGGGATCTACCATTACCCCTTCCCTTGAAACCACAATCCCTAAAAAGGCAACTGAATTCCAACCAAAACTCACACTTCAAAAATTTGGCATATAATTTCTATTTTCCAAGGACCCCTAAAACAATACGAAGATGGTCGGCATGCTCTTCCTTGCTCTTAGAATAAACCAAAATGTTATCAATAAAGACTAAAAAAAGAATCTAGGAATGGCTTGAACACACAATTAATCAAACTCATCAAGGCTACAGGCGCATTGGTCAACCCAAACGACATTTCTAAAAACTCATAGTGCCCATAACGGGTCCTAAATGTCATTTTTGGTACATCCTCAAGCCTAATTTTCAGCTTATGGTAACCAGGACTTATGTCAATCTTAGAGAAAATTGATGCACCCTACAACTGGTCAAAAAGATCATTTATTATAGGTAAAAGATACTTATTCGAGATGGTGATCCTATTCAACTAATGATAGTCTATGCACATCCTCATACTACCATCCTTCTTCTTAACAAACAAGACAGGAGCACCCCACAGGGAAAAACTAGGATGGATGAAACCTTTATAAAAAAGCTCTTGGATTTAAGCCTTAAGCTCTCTCAATACCACCGGAGCCATGCGATAAGGAGGGATGGAAATAAGGCGAGTATCCAGTTCCAAGTCAATGCAAAAATCTATATATATCTATCCGGAGGCATATGAGACAAATTGGTAGGAAACACTTCCTTAAATTTAGACACTACATGAATAAACTCAATAGAGGGATACTGAACATCTATATCCCGAATATGAGTCAAATATGCCAAACACCCCTGCCCCACAAGTTTTCTAGCCCGAAAGAAAGACATAACCTTAGATGGCTTAGGCTTGTACACCCCTTCCCACTCTACATTTTCCCTACCCGAGATCTTTAGAGTCACAGACTTAGTATTACAATTAAGCACAACATAATATGGGGACAACCAAGTCATGCCTAAGATTATATCAAAGTTTGTTATATCTAGAATAACCAAATCAGCCCAAGTCTGATAACCCATAAGCAAAATAGGACAAGCACGATATACATAGGTGACTATGACCGACTCTCCAACTAGGGTTGAAACATGGATGGGGCATCAAGTACATCACAATTCACATAAAATCACAAAGCAAAATGAACTAATACATATGAATAAGTAGAACCCGGATAAAGCAAAATAGTAGCCATCTGGTCACAGACAAGAATAGTACATGTGATCAGCGCATCAGATGTCTCCGCCTCAGTCTAGCCCTGAAAAGCATAACACTCAGCCATTTCATCTTGACGGACAACCTCATTGCCTGGTTGCACTGCTCCTCTACCCGCATTACCATTTCCCCGGCCTCTATGACCTCGTTGATTTCCTCCTCGCCTACCTTGTAGACGTCCTCTGCCATTATTATTGTTGCCCACGGGTACCACTACTCTAGTCTACTACTACATGGGTTCAAACATGCGCGGATGTGGACAATCTCTCCTTATATGCCCAAGTACTCCACAATTGTAACAACTGCGATCAAAATATGACCTGATGTCGACCGAAGGTGCGGCTCACTGGATATCCTGAATAAAGTTCTGTTGTGGAGTTCCCGAGTAACAACCTGTAGAAGCGTGCATGGCTGGCTACAATTGACGGCCTACCTGAACCTCTGGAGTAAGAACCATGCAGGTTACCTGTGCTCTTGGGCTTCTTAGCCAAAGCCTTGACCTGCCCATCATGTTGAACTCCCTTCACTTTCTTCAAAAAGTATGTCACCTCATTAAAACTTTTTTCCTGCAGAAGCCATATGAACAGATAACACATGTAATTCGGGGTTCAATCCCTTGACGAATAGACAAATCCTCTCATCCTCAGTAGTTACCAACTGTGTAGCATATCTTGACAAGACATGCAACTTAGCCTCGTAAGAAGCTACAATCATACCACCCTATTCCAAAGCCATGAACTCAACCTTCTTGCGATCCCTCAAAGTCCCCCGTACATATTTTTCCAAAAACAAAACATGGAACTACGTCCAAGTGAGTAGGGGTAAGACCTGCTATCTACATTCCACATAGGCTCTCCACCACTACTTTGCTTCACCTTGAAGCTGGAAGGTCATGAAGTCTACTCAATGCTGATGTACAATACCTAACTTGTGAAGCCTCTCATAGCAATCCGAAATGAACTCATAAGCGTCCTCACTCTTAGAACCATGGAACACAGGCGGCTTCAGCTTCAGAAACTTAGTCAACATTTCGTGCTCAGTACCAGTTATCTTAGGACCCAATAAGGGACGAAAAAAGGCATCAGTGCCTAATGCTCCATTAACCTTGGGAATAATATCAATAATAGGAGGATTGGTTGGGGGTTGAGTCGCTTGCACAGTGGAAAGGACTCAATGGCCGACTAATCCCTTCAGAAAAGTCATGATCTGCAGAGTTAACACTGTGTCTAAGGGAGGAATACCTATAGTTTCAGCCTGTACCTCATCCTCTAGTCTAATATCCTCCCCGTTTTTTATTTCAACATTCTTTTGTACCTGTTCTTGGGGAGTAGGAGAGGCCTCTTCCCTGGGAGCATTTACAATTGGGGCTCTACTCCTGGAGGGTGCTACCCTTCCTCAATCGCTACCCCTTCTTCTTTCTCTACCCTGATTCGACTATGACCTCTTGGTGCGGGCTCCTCAGTTTGCCCATTGATACGGACTACGGGCCTGAGGTGGTTGTATTATGTATTAACCATTTCCAGATAAAAGAGTGAAAGAAAATTAGATACCAATTTGGATCAACAGATACCAATTGGAATCAAGTCATAGCACGAAGAGAGTAAAAGACAGAGAGATTTCCTAAAGTTTTGTAGCCTCTCGAAGAAAAGTACAGACATCTCCATACAGTTCTGCAAGACTCTACTAGACTCATTTTGGTACAATGAGATCAACGAACCTAGGGCTTTGATAAGAATTTTGTAACGACCCAGCTCGCCGTGATTGGCACCCACACTAACTCTTTGGTGGGAGAACCATTACTAAAACCCAACTAAGCTACTTAACAAAAAACTAAACATTTAAAGATACGGAAGCAGGTTTAAATGTTGGATATGAATGGAGTAGCCATAAACTCCAAATGTTATAACTAAACAATTTAAACAAATATCGTGGAAGTCAACCCCTTGATGAACCTGAAAGTCATTGTACCAAAACTCTACCAATCAACAAGTCTAAGGAAAAGGGCTGCAACCCCAGAACTAAACATAAGAATAAATCTAATTATAAAATCTGAGTCCGAAAAGAATGGACTAAACAATAGTGGACCCATGGCAGCCTGGAAGAACTGGATCACCCTTGAATCTAGTCTCAATCAGTGATCTCCTAATGTAGGTATGTCAATAGCCCCCTGAAGATGCCCTGTACTCAAGAAAGAATGAGCAAGTACAAAATCAATACACAACCACAGTGTACTGGTAGGATCACGCGGCTACTCCAATAAGCGGAATACAAGGTGGAAATTACAACACAATAAACACACATATACAAAATACATAGTTCAATTAGCATTTCAGGAGCAACATACAATTTCCCAATATCAATGACAAGTAGACATGAACATAATAATCACAAGTGGTTCTCTCATAGAAACCATACCCAAACTGTTAGTGTGTCAGACCGTGACACCCGATCGAATGTTTGTGTCAGAACGGGACACCTCATCCAATATATGTGTCAGAACGTGACACCTTATCCAAACTTTGTGTCGCAACATGACACCCGATCCAATCAGCACAACCACAATCAAAACCATAATCACACTCACCCCATAATGAATAATACATATAGTCACATGGTCAAGTAACAGTTCATGGCATGTAATTTTTCCCAAATAATCATTTCATTTCACTATTCACAAACACAAATGCATACAATGAAGCAATTATTCAGCATTTATCACACAAATAGGAATCAACCCATTACCTACCTTGAAACCAAGCTTGAATCCTCCTAAGAAACTTGAACCTTCCCTTTCCATATTCTTTCCACTTGTACTTGGTCTAAACACAAGTAATAAACGCAAGGATCACTAAACAAGGCCTAATTTACCTGGATTATAATCAAACTATCAATCCAAGGCAAAACATAAGATCTTATTATTCAACTAGGGCTTTTCCCACTATCAACTTAAGGCCAAAAACCCTCCCCCAATGATAATTACCCCAGACTCTAAGTCCAAGGAATCCAAAAATGGATTAGGGGAGTAATTTCCTTACATTTAGCACTAGAAGTCATGGAAAACTGTCAAGAATCGCCCAGGGTCATCTTCTAGCTCTCAAGAACAAAGTCTTGTAGAAAATCACAATTTTTGGGTTTTCCTGGACTTAAGTTCGCGACTGGCCCGCCATGACAGACCTCATCCCTCCACAGCGGCCCCGCCCTAGTGGCTTGCACGGAGATAAAAGCTCAAAGTTTGAGTTCCAAGCTCCCATTTCACAACACACCTTCCTCCCGGGACATTCTAAAACTACATATTCACGCCAAGATCAGTTTTGAGAGTTCTACTTGCCCCAATTTGACTTCGTAAAGCTGTTCAGGCTCCTTAACATCTTGGTTATCCAATCATGTGATCAAAATCATAATTAAACCCCCCCCCCCTATTAATTACCAGATTTACCTAGACCTCATCTGACTCAGATTTTGTCCAAGTCTTGCCTAGGCTAGAATTTTTGAAGTCACTACTTAAAAGTTTTCTGGCCCAAATGTTTTCCCCATTGGCTTTTCTATAATGACGGGAACAGATCGTTACAAGCGATGAAGTTCATTGCTAACTTAAAGTTTTTTTGTATCTTAGGAGGAGCATATTGATAGGAAAGACCCTGCAAGAAACGATCTTGGCCATTTATACCATATTGATTGCCCTAAAGACTGGAACAAGATCCAGAACAGTTGCCCCATCTGCAAGAGGAAAGTGGTTGTTATTTGTTATTTTACATTGAGAATTCGTGCATTCCTTTGTATTTTTACAACAACTAGTTAACTTATTACAGGCCCAATGACTTGATTTTGGTGGGATCTTTGTACATCATGTTATTTTGGCAAAGCTCAAGAAAGTTCAGGAAAATTTCAAAATTAGAAATTGTTTTCAGTCTTAGAACAATGGTCTTTTAGTTTTTCAGTTAAGTAAGTTAGATGTTTTTTCTTACTTTTTCAAAGCTAAACATAACTAAGTACTTATGTCTCATGTTTTTAATGGATGATATATGACATATTTGATTTTTATTGATATTCAATGTAGATTTTGAATCCTTTTTTTATTGTAACTGCATTATTTAGTTCATAATATAATTTCTGATCTATATTGTCCAGTTTCCTATGCTATGTACACTGGATAGTTTGTGCATCCTTGTACTATTAATAAAGCATAAGTGTGTATGTACTAACAACATAAAACATACAAACATACATACAAAATTTTATTTTGTTTTATTTATGATGTGATATAAGTTTCATATTTATTATCTTAATTTTAAAACGTGTGTGCTTTGTATGTGAATACACCAATATCCATATCTATGTCTGTAACCATATAACTTTAGGTAAACACGTGAATGTAAATCATTATAAGGGTGTAACATATGATAACGATGTATAATTCTCTCTTATTCTAAAGTATTTCAAAGTTTTTCTTGTCACATTTCTTTAAGTAAATCTTGTATTTTAAAAAATGCCCTTAAAATTTAGGCAAATTTAGTGGAGTATGATTTTAAAATAATATTTTATTTCTAAAATTCGTGTATCAGTCTAAGGTATATTACCCTACAAAATATACTGAAAGTTATCATTTTGTTGTTTGAAAATCAAAAGATGGAGTGTTTTGTGGGGCTTTAGAAGTTTCTTCTTATAATTTGTTCATGATTGCTTTCTAGAAATTGAAACTCAAAATTATGACATCATGCGTAGATAGATTTAAGATTTAAGATTTAAACTAGATAAGTTCAACCTTTAAGTCTTTAAGATGCTTAATGCTAATCTCATTGTACATTTGAAATTATGTGTTCACAATTAGATATTCTTTTTAAGCTTTTAATAGTTTTAGTTGTTTTTCAGGTATTTATTTGTGTTTCATATTGAAAATACTGGGTTTAGTTGGACCTCTAAAACATATGCATTATCTGTCTCTTATAAGATGTCGTTAATAATTATTTATGTTAAACTGCAACCAAACAGGAAGATTTAGCTAGTGTCATCAAACAATGTCAACACAAACCATTAGGGAACCCCAATTAGTAGAAGCTCTAATGATACTACTATTAGAAAATTATATGCACAGTGGAAGCGTATCATTGTCTTATTGCTTACTGATGAGTCCACAAATTGGACTCATTTAGGGGTGTATTTTGATAAAATTAATGTCCTCAAATGCATATTTTGTCTCAATATATGATGAAACCTTTAAGTTTCAGGTATTTGGAGTTAGAGGGAAATCATAGACACTACTTAGCAAAACGGAACAAAGGCAGTTGAAAGAACGAAGAAATGAAGATCTGAGAATCGCCGAACCCGTTCGGCGAGTCGCCAAAAGGTCTTATCCTCGCCTTTTGTTCTAGTGTGCTGAGCCCTGAGAAAGAATCAAATCGGCGGTGAAAAGGAGTAGTCGGTATGTCGCTTAGTAGTTCCGTGAAGCAGTACTATGTCGCCGAATGATCCAAAACACGATGATGCTGAAGGATAGAGCAAGACGGCGATGAAACCTACCAAAGGGCGGATCACTTAGTTGATCAGCGATCACGACTAATGACGCCGAATGATCCGCTGCAGCACAGATTTTTGAAAACTATAAGAACTCGTTGAGAGTTGTAGCTTAAGATGAGATTTTTAATAGGAGATTTTTAATATGAAATTTTTAATATCAGATTTTTATTATAGAATTTTTAACATAGAATTTTGAGTTCTAAGTTTGGAGAGGGTTTTGAAGAACTTGAAGATTCAATGGGTTTCAACTCCAAGATTTTGGACTTGGGTCTTGTGGATTCTTCAATCTTGGCTTGTTTTGAGACTTAAATCTTCATATCCATCTGAATGCAAACTCATATTGGTATAAATTTCTATCTGTTTTACATGTCTAGCTAAAACCCCAATTCTTGGGGTGTGATTTTGTGAATATGGGTTAGATTATCTGTTGGGTCTTGCTTGTTGATGATTTATGTGTTGTTTAGATGTGATTTCATTTAGTAGCTATGGTGGAACTTAATGAAATTGTAGTTGCAAACACGATTTCACCTTTGTATTTTCAGCTTGCTCGAGAGAGAGGTCGTAAAACTAAGACTACTAAATTGATGGTCGGTGGGATTGGGTTGACATGAGGTTCAACTCGAGAGAGTGAACCCTAGTACTTCTCCCACATACTCAGCTTGAGAGAGTGAGTGGGCTAAGGCAGAGGTTGTTCTTCATGCGACAACTCGGTGTTCGAGAGAAATCGAGTTTATTCAGGGTAATTAGTTGTTCGAGAGAGAATTTACCCCCACTATAGTCTAGCCTAGTCACAAATATTCAACGGATTTATTATCGAAAGCATGTACCCAATAGTTTAGTTTATCCCGTATTCCTATCACATCCCAAGAATCCCCTCTCCTTGATTAGTACTCCTTATATTTTCGTTGATTTTTGTTTACTTGTGACAAACCCCTATTGATAATTGACGCTTGTGTCACCCCTTAGATTTAACATTTTTATATTCGATAATGTTTTTAGCTATGACTAATTAGAACTTAATTTTATTTTTCTATTAATTCTCAAAACCACTCCATTGGGACTCGATCCCAACCCTTCGTTGGGTTACTTTACTATTGTACGATCGTAGACACTTGTATTGGAAGTTGTGTTTTGATTACGCAAACATCACTTACATGAATAATAGATAACCAAATTGTTTATGCTAGAACATATAAATTATGCTAGAACACATAAATTTGCTGAAATTTAATCCAAGAATTACCTCTTTAAGCATGAGCAGATACCTTTAAGCGAATCCACAAGTTAGAAAGATCTTCCTTCAAGAGAATTCAAAAGTTAGACAGATCTTCAAGTGAATTCAAAAGATAGACAGAAGCTATGTAGTCTTCTACAATGATCCCAAATTCACATCCGAACGCTCTCAATACTTGGGTGGGAAAGTATGAATAGAAACCTTCAATCTTTTTCTAGGTTAGGAGAATCCTTTCTTATAGAGATTTCATCCCAATCCAAAAAGGAGAACAAAACACATTCTATTTTCTTCAACAAGAAAAATGCACGACAATTTTCTTTTTAGAAAAAAAACTCACGCTAGTCTCCTCTTTTCTCCTTAGAAATAGGATTCTAAGTTCTAGTTAAATATGGGCACTGTAGGGACAACAAAATTAATTACTGAGCCTTCCTATTATGGAAATAATTCCAAATAATTAATTTGAATTATTCTTACCATAATAAATTACAAATCATTCCACTAGAAATTTGTAATTGCACTCCTCTATTTATATTTTGAAATTTCCGATTAAACACTTATGTATTTCACCATGTTAAGATTACAGATACTAATCAATAAATTAAATTACTGACGAATTTAATTCAATGATTATTTTCCTTTAGAGCACTACTGGATATTGCAGAAATAAAACAATTAGCTATTTTTATGGTTTTTAAATTATGTTATTAGAGTCCTATTTGACTTATATTTAGGAGTTAGTTCTTTTTATTTGTTATTTGAATTAAACTGATAAGTTACTAACTTATTGTTCTATTTTAGTTAGGAATTATATCTATAGATGCAAGTCTCTGGATTATTAATAAAATAATTCCCTTTTATAATACTGTAGTATTTTTTCTCTCAAAGTCTTTCTCTATTATTTTCTTAATTTATTTATTAAAAAAACCAACAATTGGTATCTAGAGCCTTCTTCTTGAGGGACCTGTGAGTAGAAAAATAGATTTTGAAAATAGTTTTTCACGAATAGCTCCTCCTATTTTTGATAGTGAGAATTATCAACTATGGTATGTGAGAATGGAAATTTCTTGGAGGCTCTTGATCTTTGGAAAGCCATGGAAGAGAATTATAAAATTAATCTGCTGCCAAATAATCCCACAGTGGCGCAAATAAGAGTTACTAGGAAAAGAAAATCATTAAGTTGAAGTCAAAAGCAACTTTGTTTGTTGTTGTTTTGACAATTAATTTCTCAAAAATCATGTCTCATATCACCAAAAGAAATTTGGAATTATCTCAAGAAAAAATGGAGATGAAAGGGTACGAGGAATAAAGGTATTAAATTTAATGAGGGAATTCAAATTGCAAAGTAATAGAAAAGCCATCTGGGAAAATTTTTGGGTCAAAAAACTTTTTGGTAGTAACTTGAAATTTCCTAGCCTAGTCTAGATTTGGATGAAATTGGAGTCATGTGAGTCTAGGAAAATTTGGTAATTAACTAGAGATCCAATAATGAATTTGATCACATGAGTGGATACCTAAGATGTTAAGGAACCCATACGACTTTACAGAATCGAATTCGGGCGAGCAGAACTCTTGAAACTAGTCTTAGCATGAACGGGTAGCTTTTGAACATCATGGGTTGAATGTGTGTTGTGAAATGAGGGTTTGAAACTCTAATTCGGACTTTCTTTCTCCGTGTAAGCCGCCATGGCGAGGCCTTTGTGGTGGGTTGGGTCCGGCTGGGGCAGATCAGTCGCGACTTAAGTCGGATATAAACCCCAAAAACGTCATTATTGTGAAAACTTCATTCTTAAGAGTTAGGAGACGACCCCAACAGATTTCTTGCCTATTTTCCACGACTTTTGGTGCTAAAGGTAAGGAATTTATCCCCCAATCCATTTTTCGATACGTAGAACATAAATTTATGGGTATTTATCGTTGGGGAAGGGTTTGGTCTGAAGTTGATGGTGGGAAAAATCCCTAGATGCACCTTAGGATCATGGGTTTGGTCTTGGGTTATTGGGTTTGTTATAATCCGAATAATTAGACCTAGAACAAGCAGAAAGAATCCAAAAAGTGAATATCTAGGTGCCTTAGAAGGATTCAAGCTTGGTTTCGAGGTAGGTGATGGTTTGATTTCATATTTTTGTAATGTATGTTAGTATTTGCTTCATTGTAATGCATGTATGTATGTGAGTGTTGCACTATTGATCACATCTAATGCAAATGAGTATGAATGAATGTTTGTAAGCCATGAATAAACACTTGATTGTATGATTATGAGAATGTAAACTGTGATTGTGATTGTGGCATGTTGAATGGATCAGGTGTCACGTTCTGACACACTAACTGGGATCGAATGTCACGTATCGACATACATATTGGAACATGTGTCACATTCTGACACACTAACTTGGATCGACTGTCACGATCCGGCACACTAATAATTTGTGTATGGGTTCTATGAGAGGACCGTTGACTTGTAATATATATGTATTATTGAAAATGTGGAATGATACATTGCTCCTGAAATGATAATTGATATTGTATATGTTCGGTATATGCATGTTTACTATGTTGTGACTGTTCATATATGTTTCCCTTGCTGGAATAGCCGCGTGATCCTACCAGTACATTGTGGTTGTGTACTGATACTGCACTTTCTCTTTCTTTGTTGAGTACAAGGCAACTTCAGGGAGCTACTGACAAACCTTGTTTAGAAGATCAGTGAGCAAGATCGAATTCAAGGGTGAGCCAGTTCTTTCAGGCTTCCATGGGTCCTCTATGTTTTAGTCCACTCTTTTCGGACTCACACTTTCTAGTTAGACATACTCGTATGTTTAGTTGTACCCATTTTATTTAGACTGGTTGAACTTTAGATATTTTGGTACATTGACTTTCAAATTCTACGGGTGTTTTCCGCAATGTTTTAGTAACGATTTGTTAGACTTGCGGAGTTTAGGGGAACTCCACTTTATTTCTGCATTTAAACCTGTTTCCGTATATTTAAATGCTTAGTTTTGGAAGTAGTTGGTTAGTAGTAATGGTTCTCCCACCGAAGGGTTAGTGTTAGTGTCAATCACGATGGTCTGGGTCGTGACAAGAGAATGAAAGAGTTGAAAACAGTCAAGGAATACTGTAACAGATTGCTTGGTATTGTCAACAAGGTAAGATTACCAGGCAATGAATTTAAAGATGTAAGAATTGCTGAAAAAGTTCTTGTAACAGTGCTTGACAGATATGAATCGTGTATAACTACCTTGGAAAACACACAAGATCTGTCCAAAATTACCTTGGCAAAATTGTTAAATTCTTTGCAGGCTCGGGAATAAAGGAGACTTATGATACAAGATGGCATGGTTGAAGGAGCATTAGTAGCCAGCCACAAAACTCAAAGCAAGGGTAATTTTTTTAAAATTACCCACCTTGTCAGCACTGTGGAAAAAATGGACATCCTCCACATAAATGTTGGCAAAAAGTAGATGCACAGTGCAAGAACTGCAAACAACTGGGTCATGAAGCTGTGATTTGCAAAAATAAATTTCAAAAAGATGAAACAGTTGCCCAAGTCACTACTGAAGAAGAAGAAAAAGACCACTTATTTGTGGCAACTTGGTTTTTAACCAAAAAATCTTATTTTTGGATGATTAATAGTGTTTGTACAAACCACATGACATATGAAAGAAATCTTTTTAAAGTGTTCATTCTGATGGTGATTGTATTCCTGCAAAAGGAAAAGGGTTTGTTTCAATTAAAATAAATTCAGGTACAAAAATGATTTCAGATGTTCTTTATGTGCCTGGTATTGATAAAAGTTTGTTTAGTGTTGATCAGTTAATAGAAAAAGGATTTAAATTATTATTTGGAGACAACTATTGTCAAATTTTTTATTCTACTACGCAAAACATTTTACAAGATGAAATGAAAGGTAAGACCTTCTCATTTAATCAAACATAAGATGCACACAAGTCTTGCAAGACAAAAGATGAATTAGAAGATTTGTTCACAAGGTCAATTCAAATGACACTGCAATCTACAATCCTGATCCAAGAAGGAGTGTTGAGAATATGTCTCAGGATATTGCAAAAATAAAACAGTTAGCTATTTTTAGGGTTTCTAAATTATGTTATTAGAGTCCTATTTGACTTATATTTAATTGTTAGTTCTTTTTATTTGTGATTTGAATTAAACTAATAAGTTTGTAACTTATTTTTCTATTTTAGTTTGAAATTATATCTATAAATGCAAGTTTCTGGATTATTAATAATATAATTCCCGTTGATAATACTGTAGTATTTTTTCTCTCAAAGTCTTTCTCTGTTATTTTCTTAATTTATTTATTAAAAAAACCAACAGGATTCATAAATTCACTTGCAAGGTTTGACACAATGAAAATTTATAAGCTTCTCAAAAAGGCATATCAATCAATCTCTGTAACGAGACATGGATTCCATCAACTAACTTATTGCTTCACCAATATATATTATTATCATCCAATTTACCAGGCATATTGACCCATCTCGAAATCTCACCTTTTAATAAATCAAAAGGATAATTAATATATACATACCATAATAGTTAAAGATTAAGAATATAAGTACATTTAATAGTTTAGAGAATATTTTTTGCGAGCAAGTCTAAAACAACTATCTCTACTCGGTCCCGTTCAATATATACAAAATGCACTAGCACAAGAAGTTTGAACTATACTGTTCCCATAATCATGATAAATTACATATAATCTTGTTCTACAATCGTACCGATGGCATGTCCAATTTCCATCCTAGATTGTGAACAAAAAACTTTAAACTTATAAGAACCGATGATTTAATCCTCTGTATATAAGCAAAAAATCTACACACTAAATCATCTACTATATAAGTAAACAGACACCATAAACGAATATATGATCTATTAAAACTAAATAAATATTTATTCTATAATAAATATTATATCTTAAGCTATGGTTAATAGTATATCTCCCAACAATCTCTCACTTAAACTTTTAACCATCACAATTGTTATAATGCACTATATCAAAATGCATGGTTAATAGTATATACACTAATAATCTCCAAATTATATATTTAATCTTCAAAATTGTTAGAATACTATCTCTTAATACATGATTAATAGTATATACCCTAACAACCTCCTACTTACACTCTTAACTCTGCATTTACAACTTTCACATGCATTCATTTATTTCTTATCGAAATAAATCTACCAAGCTATTTTCTAATGCAATTTTGTCTAGTAGTGCTTCGTCGTAACAAATAGATTTTGTACTAGATCTTGAGAGACCTTATCATGAAACCCTTCAAGAGTGTACTACTTTTGAGGAGTTCTTTGGGAGTTCTATCATGAAAGTTCTCTGAAGCATACAAAACAAATCAATCTTCATTATGATTCTCCCACTACGACTAAGTACTACTACATTATCACACTTTCATGTTATTTAGTCTTAATATTTTCTTCAAAATCTTTTGATATTGAAATATTAAAAACTTTTCATGTAGTGCTAATTTGCTCAACATCACTCCCTCTACTTGAGGTAGTAGTTTTCTTATGTCTAGTAATGTTTCTCTCACTACTTAAATGCAATGGAACATCAATTCTGCAATACCGATTAGATGTTCTTGAGCTTCTGAATTTATAATTGACTTATTTGTTATTTATTTGTTCAATTCCTATTAAACTAGTTTACTTCTAGGAACATGGTCTACTTATAAATAATCCTTTTCTAGAATTCAGACAGTTGTATTAACAATTGCGTTATTTTCTTTAGGACATTATAATAAACCGTCTTTCATTCTTTAGGATATCCAATTAATACACACATTTTGTTCTTAATTCCAATTTTCTTATTCTCCCACTCAGCACAAGTGCTGGACAATCCTATATCTGAACATGTCACAAATTAGACTTACGTCAAATCAAACTAGTTCTATAGTTGTTCAAGGTACTAATTTGAAAGAAATTGAATTCAGAATGTGATATGTAGTTATTAGAACCTATCTTAAAAGAAACAAAATAACTAATAATAAGTCAATAATTAATCTTATCATCTTCATAAGAGTCTACTCCTTTTCTCTTCTACACCAGTCTATTATAGAGTGTCTAGCGTAAACAATAGAAATTATAATGACCCGAGACCGTCGTTATTTAGGAGAAACAAAATTCAGGAAAATTCTAGGCCTTTGTCCCCCCATAGCGGGCCAGATGCCGCTAGGGCGGCGGCGCCAAGATGGGGTAAGCTGGCGCTAGGGCGGGATAGGCGAGGCAGAACATAAATTACAAGAAATCCTATTTTCTCCATCTTTCTAAAATACCTAAATAAGTCGTAAAACACCCTAGAAACGGCAAAAAAGCTGCTCTAAGCTTGGGAAGGAAGGAGAAGGAGATTTCTAGCTTGAGAATGGTGATATCTTGTGGATTCTTGGCCAAATTCACCCTCACAAAGCCTGATAAATAGGAATCAAAGTCAAAACTCCGTGCAACTGCATGGCGCCCAAGTAGGCTAGGTTTTAATTATGAATGGAGTAGTTATGTGTAGACCTTCGTGCACCAACTGAATTCCATGGATAATTTCTAAAAATCAAAGTAATTGGGTTTATGCCTTGAGAAGAGAAATTGATGACTTGTTAGGGCTTCTAGAATTGCTATCTTGGATAGAATCATTTCAAGAAAATGAATATGAAATCATAAATGGAACTAGAATTATCAATGTATGCTAGATCATAAATTAGAGTGATTGAATTGAGGATTTATGATGAATTGTGATTAAACCTAAGAAAGAAGCCTTAGATGATGAAGTAGGGTTAAGTATGGTTAAACTAATGCATATATGATAGGGATTGAGGAGTAATTCATAAGTGACAGTTGTGATTATATGATTGTGTGATGTATGTATTTTCCTGCTTCATTATGATAATGTATGTATATGAATGTTGCATTATGGATTACACTTATTGTAAATGAGATGAATGAATTATTATTTCCATGAATTCATGAATTAAATGTATGATCTTGAGGATATACTTGTGATTATGTTTGTGGTGTGTTGAATGGATCAGTTGCCACGTTTCGGCATAACAAACATAGATCAGTTGCTACGTTCCGGCATAACTATTGGATCGGTTGCGACGTTCCAGCATAACTATGGGATCGGTTACCATATTTCAGCATAACTAACTTGGATCGATTGCCACGTTCCGTCATGCTAACTGTTTGGGTTTAGGTTTGGGTTCCATGAGAGGACCAATGATGTGGCATAATTGGGAATCTTGCAAAACGTGAAGTTGTTATGTTGTATATGCTCGATATGCGCTTGTGAGTATATTTTTGTATTGACTTATACATGTTGGACTTGTTGGGTATAGTGGAGGGGTAAAGTGTTCAAGGGGCGCGTAATGGATAGTAATGGCTGTTTGTGTTTTGTAATGGTGAGAAGTAGAGGCAGCTTGTGTGACAAATATGCTTAGGTGGATTTCACCTTGGGGAAAGAGATTGAGTTAGTGTTAAGAAAGCTTGATGTAATGTACTATGTGACCATGAATGGTTAGTGTGACGAGGAAGTAAGGGAATGACGTGAGCGGTTAGTTGGAATGTTTGTAGTCGTACTTGGGGATGTTTTTCCACGGGTTAGAATGGTTAGGTTATGATCAAGTACCTAGTAAGTAGGTTGACTGGAAGATGGTTAGTAGTTAGAGTTCTACTAATTTGGAGGTATTTTTAAGAGAGGGTAAAGGTGGAGAAGTCAGTGGTTTATTTCATGATCTTACTAGTTGGTTTCTTATGTTATGTGGTTGGCGTCGGGTTAACCGATGATGCCTACCAGTACTCATGTTTTGTACTGACACTACCCTCGCTATGTCTTTGATATAGTCTGGATGCAAGATTGGTGACGTTTCATTAGGTGAACACGAAGAAAATTTCGAGCAGCTTCTACTCTTTCTTCTGCATGGTGGGAGCTATGTCTTTTATTTTATTGTCCAGTGCTTCTCTTAGTAGCTCTTGTACCTGTTTAGACTAGATCCATGGGAGTTGTTAAATTACTTTATAAGTTTTAACAAAAAGTGTGTCTAAAGATATTATTTATAAAATCATATTAGTATATTTATCTCCGTTTCTTTAATCTTTCCGCATGTTTAACTATTGGGATATGAGGGTTCTCCTACTTAGGTGTTCGAGTGGATGCCCGCACGATCTGATGGGTTGGGTCGTGACAAATTGGTATTACTGCCTAGATTATCGGTCTCCCTGTACAAGAGCAAATGTGGACTAAACTCATGTGGATTGGTGTGTTGTCGTCCACATCGAATCTATAGGAGGCTAGGAAGTATTCTAGGAAATTGTTCCACTTATTCTTTCCTTTCATGCGAGTGTCGCTTGTGGTATGAGTTGAGTCCAATTGGTATCTCAATGAAGTGAACTAGACGTTGTTGATCCGACTGAAGGGACACCAACAAGTTAATTGGAACTGGAAAGGTTCCAATTGGTATCTAGCCTTAGGGATTTTGAAAGGCATGGATGACCAGTAATGGTCATCTATGGGAGGAACTAACTAATGAATTGAAATTGTCTGTGTATTGTATCTACGAAGTGTGAATGTGTGCTTCTTGTTGATTGAATTAACCATGTATGTAAAGTTGAACTTGTTGAATGCGATGATGCGATTGTGTGCATTATAAACGTGTGTCTGAACCTTATTATGTGCAATGTGTTGGCTAAGTGGTGTAAATTAGGTGAGTTGTAAATGTCGGGGTGTATCTTGTGGATGTATGAGTTGTGGTGCTTAATTAACGAGAGTGAATTGACTTGTGTATCGTGGGATTAACTAGAGGGCAACCACGATAGTCCTAGTTATGAGAATTATTCTTGAATTGCAGGGTGAAGTTGAGGACATTTGGGAAATTTTAAAAAACCTAATACCCCTAGAAAAATCTTAGTAGAGGTTCTGCCTCCGTTTTGGCCACTGGGGTGGGATTATTCCCACCAAGGGGAGACTGCCAGAGTGGAATGAGGAGAAGCAGAACCTCATCATGTCCTTCCATGTTTTTCCCAATCACAATTTCAGACCTCGAATGGTGTCCGAACTCACCCCTGCCAGTCAAACAGTGTTCAACAACATAAATAGTGTATCATAACCCATTAACCATTAAATATAAGTTGTATTAGACAACAAAATCGAGCATCCATGTGCTTACAAAAAAATTAGGAAATTATAAGATAAAACAAAGTGTCTTAAAAATTTACAAGCCCAAGAGGGGCGAAGAAAGAAACTCAAGAACCCTGTGACCGGGAGGTGTCGGTGTCGGAATTTAAATCCTCCGGGGGCACCAGGCCGGTCACGGCCTCTTCCAGAACAGTGAAATGAACGTAATCATCCTTTTCCGCTACGCAGATCTCCTGCACGGGAGCGATGCAGGTAAACATGATGGCGGGAAGTAGAGGCAGTGTGTCTGACGAATATGCTTAGGTGAATTTCACCTTGGGGAAAGAGATTGAGTTAGTGGTAAGAAAGCTTGATGTAATGTACTATGTGACCATGGTTAGTCAGTGTGGCGAGGAAGTAAGGGTATGACTTGAGCGGCTAGTTGGAATGTTTGTAGTCGTACTTGGGGATGTTTTTCTACGTGTTAGAATGGTTAGGCTATGATCAAGTACCTAGTAAGTAGGTTGACTGGAAAGTGGTTAGTAGTTAGAGTTCTAGTGTAATTTGGTGGTATTTTTAAGAGAGGGTAAAGGTGGAGAAGCCAGTGGTTTATTTCATGATCTTACTAGTTGGTTTCTTATGTTATGTGGTGGGCGTCGGGTTGACCGATGATGCCTACTAGTACGCGTGTTTTGTACTGACACTACCCTTGCTATGTCTTTGACATAGTCTGGATGCAAGATTGGTGACATTTTATTAGGTGAAGACAAAGAAAATCTCCAACAACTTCTACTTTTCCTTTTGCATGGTGGGAGCTATGTCTTTTATTTGTTTGTCCAGTGCTACTCTTAGTAGCTCTTGTACCTGTTTAGGCTAGATCCATGGGAGTTGTTAAATTACTTTACAAGTTTTAACTAAAAGTGTGTCTAAAGATATTATTTATAAAATCATATTAGTATATTTATCTATGTTTCTTTAATCTTTTCGCAAGTTTAACTATTGGGATATGAAGGTTCCCCTACTTAAGTGTTAGAGTGGACGCCCACATGATCCGGTGGGTTGGGTCGTGACAGAAATGCAATCAGATTACAATGACTTTATATACTTTTCATGATGTTATTTTCATGTGTCGTAATTATTTTCAATTTATCAAGACATTTAGACTTACAAAACATCAAAAAAAAAAAAACATATCATGAGTAAACTTCTTGAAAACTCAGAATACTCAAATTCACCTCTTGCCCAAATGCTTATTTATTACATAAATCAGAATAGATTAATATAACTTATCACTACCTCTTTTTCCTTTAGGTAAAGGTCATAGTCATTTTTCCTTCTAAACAAGACTCACATGTTGGTAGTGACTGCACTTTCAATGAACTGTTATGTCCATTCATTAACCAACCTCGAAATTATATTCAGAATAAATGACTTAGACGCTAATGTAAAGATAAGTTTTATTCAATTTAAAATATAATTTCCCTTATGAGGCAGAATAATATAATTCAATTCATGAGAGATAATACTAATAAAAAAACACGCATCAATATACCACAAGAAATAAAATATTCATCAAACTCAATGATAGGAGAGTTAAAAACAAATATATTAAATACTCATCTCTTATCTAGTTAGAAACTGGAAATAATTCCTTCTAACATAAGGTACATTTACAATGCATTCTTTGAATTTATATCTTATCTCTACCAAGAGAAAAGCTTAAGTAGTACTAAGTGGGTGCGTAAAGTCTATTGAAATAAGAGATATAATACATTAAGTAGATCATAATATTTCGAATAATCCTAAATAACAAAATTCAGTGCTCATTTATATATATATTATTATCATCCAATCTACCAGAAATATTGACTCATCTCAGAATCTCACCTTTTAATAAATCAAAACGATAACTAATATACACAGATCATAATAGTTATATCAGGATTAAGAATATAAGTACATTTAATAGTTTAGAGAATATGTTTTTGCCAGCCAGTCTAAAACAACTATCTCTACTCGATCCTGTTCAATACATACAAAATGCACTAGCACAAGAAGTTGGAACTATATCGTTCCCATAATCAAGATAAATTACATATAATCTTATGCTACAATCGTACGGATTGCATGTCAAATTTCCATCCTAGATTGTGAACAAAAAACTTTATACTTATAAGACCAATTTAATCCTCTGTGTATAAGCTAAAACTCTACACACTAAATCATCTACTATATAAGTAAACATACACCATAAACGAATATAGGATCTATTAAAACTGAATAAATATTTATTTTATAATAAATATTATATCTTAAGATATGGTTAATAGTATATATTCCAACAACTACTAATTCTCCCACTGATAAAAATGGTCATCAACTAGTGGGCATGTCAAGTAGCTCAAATTTAGAGAATCAAATGCGTAAGAAAAATGAGAACAGAAGATCACTTGAGAAACATCTAGATGGGGGTATATCTTAAGCTATCGTATTTTAAACTTGATAAAATCCTTGGATTTCTCTTAACTCTATGTGACATGTTTTGTATGTATAGAAAATTCCAAGACAAGAAACTTAAGTAAGATAGATTTGGATAGTTCTACAGTTTAAAAGTGTAGGAGAAATGATGTAAGTTATGATGACGATCCCAATGGGGAACTGTTTTATCAAACTATGGGATAAGAAAAGGTTAGTGATATATATAAATAGAAGTAGCTAAAGATTGATTCATTGAAAGATTTGAATTTAGCAAAAAATTCAGAAAGCCATTCTTGGGATGGGACATTAAAGACTCCCCTAAGAGGAAATAGAGTGAATGTTAGAATCCGAAAACACAACCTCCCCCCCCCCCCAGATATTATAGAAAAGATATGTGATAACACTGTAAGAAAGAAAAGAAAGAAAGGTATCCAAGTCTATTGAAAAAGACTTCAGCTAAAGCAGAGCTAGCGAAGGGACTGATGGAAAAGGGAGAACGAGTTTGACAAAATCTAGATTACACTGTCTCGGCAGAGTGTAGAAGCTGATCAAGATTCTTCAAAAGGGAATTTTTCTATTTTGCAACCTTTTGTTGAAGCCACTTCAAGCTCTTCTAAAGTGTCTTGTTCACATAAGATATGACTAAAAATGGAAATTAGCAATCGATAAATTTTATAGCAAAACAACAAAATCCATTTCTAATATTATTTAGTCACAAATTATTATAAAAAATTTATTACCTACCAACAATTTAACAAAGGTTAACGATGAAGTGCGTTGCTAATTGGAACTATATACAATGGAACCAATACAAGAACCTCAAAAGTCACGAGTACAAAGTTGTGTAATGTGAAAAAATGCAAGTCCCATTAGTGGAACACAACAAGTCGTCTCAATGGCAAAAGACTAGCTAACATATATAGAAAAGGAGAAAGGATGGTACAGAATCTTCAGCTTCTGCATTATGCTGAGAAATAGTGCAATCTATATCTTGCCCGACTCGCTGTCTCTTCTTACCTCTACCTTTTCCATCAGTCCCTTCACTAGTTCTGCTTCTGCTGAAGCCTTTTCCCATGGAATTGGAAATTTTTGCCTTCTTTTCTTTAATACTACTGTTATCACATGTCTATTCAATAATATCTAGGGGGTGGTTGTTTCTTAGGATTCTGGCATTCACTCAATTTCCTCTTAATTAAGGGAGTCTTTAATATCACATCCAAAGAATGACTTTCTTGATTTTTTTTTTAAGTCAAATTATTCAATGAATCAACCTTCGGCTTCTTGTGTTTATATTTATCTCTTACTTTTTCTGATCTAGTGCCTAGAAATATGACCTTGTTATCAATACCAAGCATTCTTTGATTTTCTTGGAGTCTTATATTCTTTTCAACTTGAATTCCTTCACCTCCAACATATTTTTTCTTAAGATAATTCCAAATTTTTTTTGGTTATGGGAGAAATATAATTCTCTTTAAAATAGTTGTTGAGATAATAACAAACAGAGTTACTTTCGTTGTGGACTTCATGATTTTCTTTTCCTTGTAACTCTTGATTTTCGCTTGGGTGGGATATTTTGTAGCGGATTCATTTCATAATCCTCTTCCACGCCTTCCTTCCTAAAGATCAAGGGCCTCCAAGTAATTATCCGTTCTCACAACTCATAATTGGTAATTTTCATTACTAAAAACAGCATGAGTTATTCACGAAAAACTATTTTTGAAATCCATCTCTTCACTCAAAGGTCCCTTCAGAAAAATAGCTCGAGATCCCACTTATCAGTTTTTGAAAGAAAAGAAATGCATGAAAATAACAATGGAAGAAAAGTTGAAGGGTAAATTATGTATTGCACTACAGAACTTTAAATTATTTACTAACAAAAGACATGTATTTACAAACTAAAAAACAAACTGAAATAGAAATCAACTCCTAAATACTAGGTGTCTAACTTAATAGAATTATTGCAACAGGAATATTTGTAGTTCTAAATCAAAGATTCAACATCTATACAAAAGATTCCAAGGCCTTCAATTTTGAACCTTATATGTATAGCTCTTAAGCTTCTACATTATTGTCTTGAATCCACATCAAGAAAGCTTGAAGAGTGTTTGTATCAGCTCTGTGATGCTTTTGAGTAAACTCAAGGAGAGCAGGCCATGTGAAGTACGGGTATAGTCGAGGGTTTTTGTAGTACACCAATTCAGTTGGTGGACTCACCACCTTATCATTGTCTGGACGAAGAAAGAAAGCAAGTGATTTTCTAGGAGTCTTGTTGTTAACCACTGCTCTATGTAAGCAACTTTTGTATCTACCATTCGATAGGGCCTGCAAAAGGACAAACACCAAATATATCATATTCAAGTTGTAAGTCTAAGAATTCATGAGGTATATCATTGCGCATCATGTGGAAAGATCTTATAATGTTTTTCAACAAAAAAAATGTATTATTTGCTTAATTGATTCTGCTTATATTATTTGTATGTAATACATAATACATTAGCTTATTATATAGTACTAGTTTGTAAATTTGCTTACCATAAATGTGTCGCCTATGTTAACTACAAAAGATGAAGTACCATTTGTTGTCCACAAAAACCTGAAGTCCGCTAACAGAATCTTGATAGAGAACGATTAATGACGTTGGATCATAGTGAGCCCATGTTCCTAAGGTGAACTCTGGTTTCTGGCACAGGGGATAATAGTTGAGTCTCATTATGGATTCATTATCTTCGAAAAACTCTTTAAAGTTGCTCTTCTATACACCTAGGCTCATCCCTTTAAGTTCCATGTACCTAAGAGAAAGTGTGCTCATGAAATTGCAATAATCTTGATAAACATTCCTGTGTAATTAAAGGGAAAAAAGGTTAATTCATTTACATAATCGAAAAATAGAAAAATAGACACTTTTTTTGTTTCAATTTTTTTGTCTGATTTTAATTTGACATAAAGTTTAAGAAATTAAAGAAACTTTTGAATTCAGTAGTCTTAGACAAAAATAAATAAATAAATAAAATAAAATAAAATAATATATATATTTATATATATAAAATGTACAAGAATATCACTTAATTTAGTGGTCTAAAACATGTCATGCCCAAAAAGGAAAAAATATTTTTTTGAAACATACCAAAAAGAAAAGTACGATAAAAAATTGAAAAAGATGAGAACTAAGATAGTTAATTGTCCTTACCCAAGATTTTTAAAGCATTCACCCAATATACTTTGGAAATACTCCTCAACTATGTGAGATGAGCCTTCTTTAGCCGAGTATCGTAAAAAGAGTGTCTCTTTGCAAGGAAGATTCAAAGAAAACCTTCCAGTAAAGTTTCTGGCATAACCACAATGTTCACCAATTTTCCTTGAGATTTTTGCTTTTCACAGAGAGGAATGCCAAAGATATATAGAAAGGGTGGGAGAGGGGCTGAGGGACGGCAAAGGTACAAAAAACAAAAACCACATGACATACGTACGTTAAATGGTAGGCCCATTACGAACAATCATTAAGGCGGTCTCCAATCTCGCTCGGCTCGGGGCGATCAGAGGTATCTATCCATATAATGATGGGCATTAGAGACGAGATTAGCATCAACTTCATGATTGACAACAAGAAAGAAACCATGAATCCTGCACGCTTCACCAACAAGCCTAGATGCTTGTTCGGCGGCGGCAGGGTCACCAGAAAAGAAACCCCTTAAGTCAATAAGGGGAGCATGAATTTTATGTGCTACAACACAAGGCTTCTCGTCATCCGGCCATATATATTGTGTGGGAATGCTGGACTCATTTTTCATATGGGATGTATCAAAAATCAATGGTTTTTCCTCATCAAGCATAGGTGATTTCTCATTTGTGATTATACTATCAGTGGTCATTGTAAGCAAGGGTTTGGTTTTTTCTTTCTTGTGCAATATGTCAAAATTGGGAAAAGGAAGTAGAAGTAGTTTACTGCGAGGAGCCAAAATGAAGGATTATATAGGGCTTAAGGATGCTTAAAATTTGGATAGAAGTTTTTTGTTTGAATCAGATTTTAAAAAAGGAAATACTTTCAAAGATATGTTTGACCATAAATTTTGAAAAAAATTCCTTAAAAAGTTCTCAAATATCAAAAACGGGTCTGAACAGTTGGCAGAGAAGGGCTTAATAGTGCTTAATTTTGTGGCCAGAGAGTTTTCCATATTTTGAATCAAATTTTAAAAAATAAAATATTTTTAAAGATATGTTTGACCATAGATTTCAAATCAGAATTTGAATTTTTTTTTTAAAAAAAGCTTTGAATTATCAAAAATGGGTCCAAATACTTTGTCAAGAATGGCTTAATAATGCTTAAAAGTGGAGTATAATTTTGTAATAGAATGTACATAGACATATCTACACATAATATAGCATAATCATAGGTAGATATATTTAAAGAATTTTTCCAATTGATTTTCCTTAGATAGATTTCCTTATATTGCTACAAATAAATTTTATTCTTAAAATAATACTATAGTTAAACACACTAAATTAATATAGGTGTGACTATAAAATATTATTAATTTGTAGATGTATTATTTAATAGATAAATTAATATTTATTAATTTAAAGAGTTTTGAGATTCAAGAAAAGTAAATTTTTATTACATAAAAATTGTTGTATCCTAATAATTTATGTATCATATTTATTGAATTTACATAAAAATAATAATTTATGATACATAAAGTGTAACACTTTGCTATTCGAAGGAACTAGAAAGAACTAGAATTTGAAAGAAATTGTTTTTGGAAATGATCAAATTTGGAAAGTTTGACAAGTTGAGCTACATATGAGTTTTGGGTCAACTTCAAACGACCATAACTACAAACACAGGATGAGTTAGGTGGGCTACAACATACCGTAGGAGTTTGCTCATTTTCGAGTTTGTATTAGGGAGATATTCCTATTGGAAGTCGGGTTGTCTAGATAAGGAAAGTCAAAACCGGATTTTCGAAGGGTATTATGGTCTTTTCATTACCCAATTAATTAAATTCATTTTTGGTAATTAAGTTGGGGTCTAAACTGAATCGGTTCAGTTTACGCTTAATAAAATTCAGTTAGGGTTTTGAGAGAAGAGAAAAGAAGAGGAGAAAAAGCACGGATTCGTCTCGTTCTTGAAGTTAGGCTTGTGGATTTCGCCAAGGGTTGATCCCTACGAGGTATGTGATATCACATAGCATTGGGTTCGTTCATCCATGCCCAATCATGATTTGATTCTGTGAAATTTTGTTCTTGAAAGTGTAGAAATTGAGTTCTTGATGGATTTTGTTGAAGTTTCTATTGGGTTCTTGATTGTTGATGTTGTTGAGAAATTCTTGAGTTAGATTAATGAAATTTGATGTTGTTTTGAGTGGATTCTCGTATACCTTGGTTGTGTATTCGAATTCTAAGTGTTTGGGGAAGAAAATAATTGAATCTAGAGGGGTTAGAGTTGAAAAACGAGCAAAACAATTCGTCAAAAACATGGGGAAGGGGGCTGGGGCGCCGCGCCACTTAGAGCACCCCAAATAAACTTCTATAGTTTGGGCTCTGCGGAGCCGCATGACTTAGACCGCCCCAACCCAGTTCCTGAAGTTTTCCCTCTGGCTCACATCGCCACTCAGAGCACAAGGGTCGCCATGTCTCCTACCCTTTTCCACGTCTTTCCATTTGAGTTCCCTTGAATTATACCTATGTTTCCTAGTTGATTTCTACACTCTAAGGTACATCTAAACATCATGATATCATCTATAACATAAGATCATGACCCGTGAATCCATAAATCAAATTCAAGGTAGAGCTAAGAGTCAAGTAAAGAGAGTTCTTAGAATCTTTTCCAAGTCTATTTCAATCATTTTAAACTTGTTTTTAAAAGAATTAAGCATTGAGTTGAGAAATATTAGAGCCGAGTTCATTTCTTTAAAAATGAATTATGGGGACTAAGTAATCCCAAAGAGCAAATATTTTCACATTTAAGATACGAGGAAATACCGATTTCCGAACAAGTTTCCATGAGTAGTTTTGAGTTCCATCTCTTTTAAGGGATAAGCTTTTTGAGTAATAACATCAAATCACATAGAAAGAGCAATGTTTTTAAACATATCAACTGAGTTTTCTGGAGTAGTATTTAGCACCGATATGGGGATGAGTCCATAATTGCTCAAGTCCCCATAAACCATATAGCCAACACGGGTAGAAAGGGTCATACTTTTTAGATGATTCGTTAATGCTTCTTATCATAGACTAGTAGATCCACTTAGTTGAGGCGTTCTATATCCTGACAAGTTATAGGACAGTTCTGGTAGCGTGGGCGAGATGTTGTATCATCACATAGATCATATTGATTGTTGTCGATTAGAGAAACTCCCACAAAATTATATTACTTTATTATATATGTATAGTGAGTTGTTACTTACTGGTTTAAATGCTTTATATAAACTGCACCTTTACTATTGTTTAATTCTGCATTTTAGTTGAGTATTTAAGAGTTGAGTAAAGCTGAGGTAATTGTTCTTTCATAATTCAGTTCAAGCTTATGTCGTGTTTAGTTTTCCCATCGTATGCTCGTACATTCAATGTACTGATCCCATTTGGCCTACATCGCTTTATGATGCAGATATAGGTAACCATGATTAGCATCTAGTGCCTCATCAATCTAGGTGAGCACTTAGAGTTTGCTGGTGAGTCTTTTTGCTTTCTGGAGGATCCCATTTTACATTTTTTTTAGTATTTTAGTTTTTAGGATGATCAGGGGTCTTGTCCTGACATCCCTCATTGTTTTAGAGGCTTCATAAACGGATAGCTATAGTTAATTAGTCTTTCCATTCTCAATTGTTTATGTTAAGACTTGAGTTGTCATTTTGGCCAGACGAATATTTATTTCAGGGCATTCTAAATTATTTGCATGAGTATATTTTGAGACTGCTTATTCTGGTTTAATTCTTCCACTAAGAGTTAAGCCAGTCCAAGGGTTCGCTTGGGGCCAGCAATAGTTCTCGATTGCCAGTCCCGCCCAGGGTGTAGGCTCGGTGCGTGACAAATTTGGTATTAGAGAACAGAGTTCAAGAATCCTAGGGAGTCTATGTAGTCGGGTCTGTAGAGTCCTAGTATAAGCGCGCCACTTCTATAATTAGGAGGCTGCAACATTTAGGAACTATCTCACTTCTTTTATATTCATTTCGTCCGATAGAGTTAATCTTTGTAAAGTTTCCCTCTAACTCGTGCTTGCGCATTTCTTTTAGATCATGCCTCCACGAAGAGTTGTCTGAGGTCGTCTTGCTAGGAGGAAAGTTGAAGAGCAAAGGGTACCTAATGCCCCAGAAGTGCAACCCCAAGAAGAAGCCAATAATGCTAAATTTTGGGAAGCAATCTGAATGCTAAGTCAAGTTGTGACCAACAAAGTTGGGAAATAAAGAGGGGCTAGATAGAAAATGGCTGATGCTTCAAGGATCCGTGAGTTCTTGAGTATGAATCCTCACACCTTCACTGTTTCAAGCACCTCAGAGGATCCAGAAAACTTTATAGAGAAAATGCAGAAGGTGTTTGAGGTTATGCATACTGTCGATGCTGAGCGAGTGGAACTAGCTACCTATCAATTGAAGAGTGTTTCTAGGACTTCGTTTGACTAGTGGAAGAAGAGTAGGGTTGAGGATGTACCGGTTTTGAGTTTGAATGTAGTTGAGAAAGCTTTCTTGGGGCGCTTCTTTCCCCGTGAGATAAGAGAAGCCAAGGTACGGGAATTCCTTACCCTTAAGCAGGAACTTATGAGTGTTCATGAGTACAGTTTAAAGTTCACCCAACTTTCCCGATATGCTCCGGAGATGGTTGATGATATGAGGAGCAGGATGAGTTTGTTTGTTGCTCAGTTGTCTCATCTGTCATGTAAAGAGGGCAAGGCAGAGATGCTTATAGAGGACATGGACATAGCAAGACTTATGGGTTATGTGCAGTAGGTTGGGGAAGATAATCTGAGGGATAGAGAAGAATTTAGAAACAAGAAAGCTAAGACAGGGAATGAGTTCGGGCAGCAAAGGAGTAATGTGAACCAGTCTTCCTTTCAACATAAGCAAAAGGGAACTGCTCCATGATCTGCTAGTGCACCTACACCAAGGAACAAAGGTAAGTATAGTAGTCAGAATTCACAGAATTTCAAAGTTAGACCTGATGCATCTCAGGGTAGTGTGGCACAAAGAGGTAATTAGGCTCCTACATGTGCTATGTTTGGTATGAACCACCCAGGTGAGTGTCGTGATGGCTCTACTGGTTGTTTCAAGTTTGGTCAAGAGGGTCACTTCATGAAAGATAGAGCTCAATCTTCTTCAGTTGCTCTACCAAACAGAGCTGCACCTAAAGGAGCTACTTAAGGGACTGGCGAAAGAGCAAACCGCCTATATGCTATCACTAGTCGTCAAGAGCAAGAGAATTCTCCAAATGTTGTCACTAGTATGATCAAAGTCCTTACTTTTGATATTTATGCTTTGCTAGATCCAGGGGTGAATCTATCTTTTGTGACTCCATATGTTGCGATAAATTTTGATGTTCTTCATGAAAAACTCTTGAGCCCTTCAGTGTTTATACACATGTTGATGAGTCTATTCTAACTTAGAGAGTCTATCGTGATTGTGTTATTTTCGTCAATCACAGGAGCACCATGGCTGATTTAGTTCAGTTAAACACGGTAGATTTGGATGTTATTCTGGGTATGGGCTGGCTTCATGCCTGTTATGCCTTCATTGATTGTAGAACTCGAGTTGTTAAGTTCCAAATTCCTAATGAGCCAGTTTAGAGTGGAGTAGCAGATCAGTAGTGCCTAAAGGTCGTTTCATTTCACACCTTAAGGCGAGAAAGTTATTTTCCAAGGGGTATATTTATCACTTAGTCAGAGTTAATGATTCTAGTGTTGAGACACCTCTTATTAAGTCAATTCCAGTTGTGAGTGAATTTCCAGATGTCTTTCCAGACGATCTTCCTGGAGTCCCTCCTGAGAGAGAAATAGATTTCGGTATAGATCTTCTTCTCGATACTCGTCCTATATCTATTCCGCCATATAGGATGGCACCAGCAGAGTTAAAAGAGCTAAAAGGGCAGTTGAAAGATCTCATAGAAAAGGGTTTTATTCGACCAAGTGTCTCACCTTAAGGAGCTCTGGTCTTATTTGTGAGGAATAAGGATAGTTCTGTTAGATTGTGTATAGATTACCATCAGTTGAACAAGGTTACTATCAAGAATAAGTATCCTCTTCTGAGAATTAATGATCTCTTCGATCAACATCAGGGTGCCACTTGTATCTCCAAGATAGACCTCAGATCTGGCTACAAGCAGTTAAGAGTAAGTGAATATGATATTCCAAAGATAACTTTCAGAACCCGTTATGATCATTATGAGTTTCTGGTCATGTCGTTCAGCTTAACCAATGCGCCAGTAGCATTCATGGACCTTATGAATAGAGTATTCAAGCCTTTTTTATATATGTTTGTTATCGTATTCATTGATGACATTCTAATGTATTCAAGGATTAAGGAAGATCATGCTCGCCATCTCAGAATAGTTCTCCAAACTCTGAAGGATACAGAGTAGTATGCTAAATTCTCTAAATGTGAGTTTTGGCTTGAGTCTCTAACATTCTTAGGCCACATTGTTTCCAGTGATAGAATTAGAGTTGATCCCCAGAAAATAGAGGGAGTACAGAATTAGCCGAGACCCACATCTCCAACTGATACTAGGAGTTTCTTGGGGTTTGCTGGATATTATAGAAGGTTTGTAGAGGGGTTCTCATCTATTTCCTCCCCTTTGACCAAGTTGACTCAGAAAACAGTGAAGTTTCAATGGTCTGAAGCTTGTAAGAAAATATTTCAGGAATTGAAAGCTAGGTTGACTACTGCCCCAATATTGACCTTACCAGAGGGTACGCAAGGCTTTGTTATATATTTTGATACATCCAGAGTTTGTTTGTGTTGTGTGTTAATGCAGAATGATAAAATTATAGCTAATTCCTCTAGACAACTGAATGTTCATGAGAAGAATTATCCAACCCATGATCTAGAGTTGGCTGTCATAGAATTTTCATTAAAAGTTTGGCGTCATTATCTTTATAGTGTTCACTGATCAGAAGAGTCTTCAGTATGTTTAGTCAGAAAGAGCTTAATCTCAGATAAAGGAGGTGATTAGAGTTACTCAAGGATTATGACATGAGTATTCTACACCACCCAGGTAAGGCTAATGTTGTTGTTGATGACTTGAGCAAATTTTCTATGGGTAGTACCACCCATGTTGAGGAAGAAAGAGAGAATTAGCGAAAGATGTGCACAGACTTGCCCAGTTAAGAGTTCGACTAATGGATTCCACAGAAGGAAGAGTGGTGGTGATGAATGGGGCTGAATTATCATAGTGTCTGAAGTTAAAGAGAAACAAGGCCAAGATCCTATTTTGCTTGAATTGAAGGCAAATGTTCATAAGCAAAACGTGATGGCTTTTGAACAGGGGGAGATGGTGTACTGAGGTATCAAGGTAGGTTGTGTGAACCAAGGGTTGATGAACTCCAAGAGAGGATCATGGAGCAAACTCATAGCTCCAGATATTCCATTCATCTGAGTTCCACAAAGATATATCGTGACTTGAGAGAAGTATATTCGTGAAATAGTATGAAAAAGGGTATTGCTGAGTTCGTTGCTAAATTCCCTAATTGTCAACAACTTAAAGTAGAGCATCAAAGGCCCGGTGGTATGACTCAGAATATAGAGATTCCATAGTGGAAGTGGGAGATGATCAATATGGACTTTATTACTGGTTTGTTGCGGTCTTGCACACAACATGATTCCATTTGGGTGATTGTTCATCGAATGACAAAATCAACTCACTTTTTGCGAGTAAAGACTACCCATTCAGCAGAGGATTATGCCAGGTTATATATTCAAAAGATAGTAAGACTTCATGGAGTTCAAGTTTCCATTATTTCAGATAGAGGTGCACAAATTTAGAAGTCATTCCAGAAAGGCTTGGGTTCAAAAGTGAACTTGAGTACTGCTTTTCATCTTCAGATTGATGGTCAAGCAGAGAGCACAATTCAGACCTTAGAAGATATGTTGAAGGCTTACGTGATTGATTTCAAGGGTATTTTGGATGATCACTTACCCCTCATTGAGTTTGCGTATAACAATAGTTACCACTCTAGAATCCACATGGCTCCTTATGAAGCTCTTTATGGGAGGCAATGCAGATCTCCTATTGGATGGTTTAAGGTTGGTGAAGCTGGGTTGATAGGACCGGACTTAGTTCATCAATCTTTGGAGAAGGTGAAAGTTATTCAAGAGAGGTTGAAAACAACACAGAGTCGTCATAAATCCTACACTGATGTTAGGAGAAGGGAGTTAGAGTTTGAAGTAGATGATTTGGTATACTTGAAAGTTGCACCCATGAAAGGTGTTATGAGATTTGGTAAAAAGGGGAAGCTTAGCCCCCGGTATATTGGCCCTTAATGAATATCCAAAAGGATTGGTAAGGTAGCTTATGAGTTGGAGCTACCACAAGAGTTAGTAGCGGTCCATCCGGTATTTCATATTTTTGTGTTGAAGAAGTACGTGGGAGATTTTTCACTTATCATAGCTACTGAAGATATTGGTATCAAAGATAGCTTATCTATGAGGAGATTCTTGTTCAGATTTTAGATCGGAAGGTTCGCAAGTTGAGAACCAAGGAAGTAGCATCAGTCAAAGTTCTTTAGAGAAATAATTTTATTGGTGAAGCTACTTGGAAAGCTGAGGACGACATGAAGAAGATATATCCACATCTCTTTGAGCCTAGAGAAATTCTAGATCAACATACTAATTTGTTTAATTGATATACTGCATGTGTTAGATTTGGTTGTTGGGTGTTTGAGCTTAATGTTAGATGTTACGCCCTAAGTTTGTACGAGTAATCTCATTCGAGGACGAATGTTCCCGAGGGGGAGATATTGTGACACCTTGCTATTCGAAGGAACTAGAAAGAACTAGAATTTGAAAGAAACCTTTTTAGGAATAATCAAATTTGGAAAGTTTGCCAAGTTAAGCTAAGTATGACTTTTTGGTCATCTTCAAACGAGCATAACTCCTAACACAAGATGAGTTATGTGGGTTACAAGACACCATTGAAAATATCTTTGAAGTATCTTTCCAATGCCACCGAGTTTGCTCATTTTTTAGTTCGTATTTGGGAGATATGCCCATTGGAAGTCAGCTTGTCTACATAAGGAAAGTCAAAACCGGATTTTAGAAGGGTATTATGGTCTTTTCAATACCCAATTAATTAACTTCATTTTTGGTAATTAATTTGGGGTCAAAACTGAATCGGTTTAGTTTACGCTTCATAAAATTAAGTTAGGGTTTTATGAGGAGTAAAGAAGAGGAGAAAATAGGAGAAGAAGCAAGAATTCATCGCGTTCCTGAAGCTAAGCTTGTGGATTTAGCAAAGGGTTGATCCCTACGAGGTATGTGAGATCACATAGCATTGGGTTCGTTCACCCACTGGCCAATCATGATTTGATTTGGTGAAATTTTGTCCTTGAAAGTATAGAAATTGAGTTCTTAATGGATTTTGTTGAAGTTTCTATAGGGTTCTTCATTGTTGACGTTGTTGAGAAGTTCTTGAGTTAAATTCCTGAAATTTGATGTTGTTTTGAATGTATTCTCGTATACCTTGGTTCTTTATTCGAATTCTAAGTGTTTGGGGAAGAAACTAATTGAATCTAGAGGATTTAGAGTTGTAAAACGAGCAAGAATATTCATTAAAAACCTGGGGAAGGGGGTGGGCTGCCGCACCAGTCAGAGCGACCCAAATAAACTTTTGTAGTGTGGGCTTTAGGGAGCCGCGCCACTCTGAGTGCCCCAACCTAGTTTCTGAAGTTTTCCCTCAGGCGCCCGGCACTATTCAGAGCGCTAGGGTCGCCAGGTCTCCTACCCTTTCTCACTTCTTTCCTTTTCAGTTCCCTTGAATCTTACCTATGTTTTCCAATTGATTTCTACACTCTAAGGTACGTCTAAGCATCATGAGATCATGACTCTTGAATCCATAAATCAAATTCAAAGTAGAGATAAGATTCAAGTCAATAGAGTTCTTAGAATCTTTTCAAAGTCTATTACAATTATTTTAAACTTGTTTTTATAAGACTTAAGCATTGAGTTGAGAAAGAGTAGAGCCGAGTTCATTTCTTTAAAAATAAAGTATATGGACTAAGTAATCTTAAAGAGCAAATGTTTTTACATTTAAGATGAGAGGAAACACTGATTGCCAAACGAGTTTTCATTAGTAGTTTTGAGTTCCATCTCTTTTAAGGGATAAGCTTTTTCAGTAGTAACCTCCAATCACAGAGAAAGAGTAATGTTTTTAAACATATGAGCTGTGAATTTTGGGAGTAGTATTGAGCACCGATATGGGGATGAGTCCATAGTAACTCAAGCCCCCATAAACCATGTAGCTAATGTGGGTAGAAAAGCTCATACTTTTTAGATGATTCCTTAATGCTTCTTAACATAAACTAGTGGATCCACTTAGTTGAGGCAATCTATATCCCGGCAAGTTATAAGACAGTTCTAGCAGGATGTGCAAGACGTTATATCATCACATAGCTCATATTGATGGTTGTCGGTTAGAGAAACTCGCACAGAATTATATTACTTTATTATATATGTATATTGAGTTGTTACGTACTATTTTAAATGCTTTATATAAACTACACATTTATTGTTGTTTAATTATGCATTTGAGTTGAGTATTCAAGAGTTGAGTAAAGTTGAGGTAAGTGTTTATTTTGAATTCAGTTCAATTTTATGTCGTGTTTAGGTTTCCCCTTACATGCTTGTACATTCAATGAAATCATGCCATTTGGCCTGCATTGTTTTATGATGCAGATACAAGTAACCAGGATCAGCATCCAGCGCCTCGTCGATCCAGTTGAGCACTCAAAGTCAGTCTGTGAGCCTCCTTGCTTTTCAGAGGATCCCTTTTTACATTGTTTTAAGTATCTCAATTGTTAGGATAATCGGGGGTCTTATCCTGACATCCCTCATTATTTTTGATGCTTCATAGACAGATAGATATAGTTCGTTAGTTATTCCATTTTCAATTGTTTATGTTAAGACTTGAGTTGCCATTTTGGCCAGACATATATTTATTTCAAGGCATTCTAAGTTATTTGCATGAGTATATTTTGAAGTTGCTTATTGTGGTTTAAGTCTTCTGCTAGTTAAGCCAGGCCGAACTTTCACTTAGGGCCAACAATGGTTCTCGAGTGCCATTCCCACCCAGGGTGTAGGCTCGGGGTATGACAAACTTGATATCAGAGCACAGAGTTCAAGAGTCATAGGGAGTCTATGAAGCCGTGTCTGTAGAGTCCTTGTTATCGGTGTGAAGCGCGCCACATCTAAAATTACAAGGCTGCAACATTTAGGAACTATCTCACTTCTTTCATATTCATTTTGTGTGATAGATTAATCTCTGTAAAGTTTCCTTCTAACTTGTGCTTGCGCATGTCTTTCAGATTATGCCTCCACGAAGACTTGTCTGAGGTCATCCTGCTAGGAGGAAAGTTGAAGAGCAAGGGGTATCTAATGCCCCAGAAGTGCAACCTCAAGGAGAAGTCACTAATGCTGAATTTCAGGAAGCAATCCAAATGCTAGGTCAAGATGTGACCAACCAAGTTGGACAACAAAGAGGGGCTAGATAGGAATTGGCTCATACTTCAAGGATCCGTGAGTTCTTGAGGATGAATCCTCCAGGCTTCAAGGGTTCAAGCACCGCAGAGGATCCGGGAAATTTTATAAAGGAACTGCAAAAGGTGTTTGAGGTTATGCATGTTGTCGATGCTAAGCGAGTGGAACTAGCTTCCTATCAACTGAAGTGTAATACGAGGACTTGGTTTGACCAGTGGAAGAAGAGTAGGGCTGACGATGCACCAATTTTGAGTTGGATTGTGTTCGAGAGTGCTTTCTTGGGCAGTTTCTTTCCACGTGAGCTAAGAGAAGCCAAGGTACAGGAATTCCTTACCCTTAAGTAGGAACCTATGAATGTTCATGAGTACAACATGAAGTTTACACAACTTTCCTGATATGCTCCGGAGATAGTTGCTGAGATGAGGAGCAAGATGAGTATGTTTGTTGATGGGTTCTCTCGTCTTTAAAGTAAGGAGGGCAAGACAGTGATGCTTATAAGGGACATGGAAATAGTGAGACTTCTGGTTTATGTGCAGCAGGCTTAGGAAGAGAAGCTGAGGGATAGAGAAGAATTTAGAAACAAGAAAGCTAAGATAGGGAATGAGTCCGGGCAGCAAAGTAGTAATGTGAACTGGTCTTCCTTTCAATATAAGAAAAAGAGACCGACTCCATCATCTGCTAGTGCACCTGCACCAAATTACAAAGGTGATTCTAGTAGTCAGAATTCACAAAATTTCAAAGCTAAACCTGCTGAGTCTCAGGGTGTTGTCGCACAAGGAGGCAATTGGGCTCCTACATGTGTTGCGTGAGGTAGGAACCACACAAGTGTGTGTCGCGATAGCTCTATTGGTTGTTTCAAGTGTGGTCACGAGGGTCACATCATGAAAGAGTGTCCTAAGAACAGGCAAGGAAATGGTAATAGGGGCAAGAGAACACAATCTTCTTCAGTTACTCCACCAGACAGGGCTACACCTAGAGGAGCCACTTCAGGGACTGGCGGAGAAGCAAACCGCTAATATGCAATTACTAGTCGTCAAGAGCAAGAGAATTCTCCAGATGTTGTCACTAGTATGATCAAAGTCTTTACTTTTGATGTTTATGCCTTGCTAGATCTAGAGGTGAGTGTATCTTTTATGACTCCATATGTTGCGATGAATTTTGATATTCTTCTTGAGAAACTTTGTGAGCCCTTCAGTGTTTCTACACCTGTTGGTAAGTCTATTCTAGCTTAGAGAGTCTATCGTGATTGTGTTATTTCCGTTTATAACAAGAACACCATGGTTGCTTTAGTTGAGTTAGACATGGTAGGCTTTGATGTTATTCATGGTATGGACTGGCTTCATGTATGTTATGTCTTCATTGATTGTAGAACTCGAGTTGTTAAGTTCTGAATTCCTAATGAGCCAATTATAGAATGGAGTAGTAGATCAGTAGTGCCTAAGGGTTTTTTCATTTCGTACCGCAAGGCGAGAAAGTTTGTTTCCAAGGGGTGTGTCTATCACTTAGCAAGAGTTAATGATTCTAGTGTTGAGACGCCTCTTATTGAGTCAGTTCCAGTTGTGAGTGAATTTCCAGAGGTCTTTCCAAACGATCTTCCCAGAGTCCTTCCTAAGAGATAAATAGATTTCAGTATAGATCATCTTTTCGATACTCGTCCTATATCTATTCTACCATATAGGATGGCACCAGCAGAGTTAAAAGAGCTAAAAAAGCAGTTGAAAGATCTCCTTGAGAAGGGCTTTATTCGACCAAGTGTCTCACCTTGGGGTGCTCTGGTCTTATTTGTGAGGAAGAAGGATGGTTCTCTTAGAATGATTATAAACTACCATCAATTGAACAAGGTTACTATCAAGAATAAATATCCTCTTCCGAGAATTGATGATCTCTTTGATCAACATTAGGGTGCCACTTTTTTTTCCAAGATAGACCTTAGATCTAGCTACAATCAATTAAGAGTAAGGAATGTGATATTCCAAAGACTGTTTTCAGGACCCGTTATGGGTATTATGAGTTTCTGGTCATGTTGTTCAGTACAACCAATGCGCCTACATCATTCATGGACCTTATATATAGAGTATTCAAGTCTTATTTGGATATGTTTGTTATCGTGTTCATTGATGACATTCTAATTTGTTCAAGGAGTAAGGAAGATCATACTACCCATCTCAAAATAGTTCTCCAAACGCTAAAGAATACAAAGTAGTATTCTATTTTCTCTAAATGTGAGTTTTGGAGTGGGTCTCTAGCATTCTTAGGCCACATTGTTTTCGGTGAGAAAATTAGAGTTGATACCCAGAAAATAGAGGGAGTGCAGAATTTGCCGGGACCTACATCTCCAACTGATATTAGGAATTTCTTGGGGTTGGCTGGATATTATAAAAGGTTCATAGAGGGGTTCTCATCTATTTCCTCCCCCTTTGACCAAGTTGACTCAGAAAATAGTGAAGTTTCAATGGTTTGAAGCTTGTGAGAAAAGTTTTCAGTAATTGAAAACTAGGTTGACTACTGCCCTAGTATTGACCTTACCAGAGGATACGCAAGGCTTTGTTGTATATTGTGATGCGTCTAAAGTTGGTTTGGGTTGTGTGTTAATCTAGAATGGTAAAGTAATAGATTATGCCTCCAAAGAGCTGAAAGTTCACGAGAAGAATTATCCAACCAATTATCTAAAGTTGGCTTCCTTAGTATATGCTTTAAAAATTTGTCGTCACTATCTATATGGTGTTCATGTGGATGTGTTCACCGATCACAAGAGTCATCAATATGTTTTTATTTAGAAATAGCTTGATGATTAGAGTTACTCAAGGATGATGACATCAGTATTCTATACCAGCCAGGTAAGACTAAGGTTGTTGCTGATGCCTTGAGTAGATTGTCTATGGGTAGTACCGTCCATGTTGAGGAAGAAAGAGAGAGTTAGCAAAAGATGTGCACAGACTTGCACAGTTAAGAGTTTGAGTAATGGATTCCACAGAAGGAGGAGTGGTGGTGATAAATGTGGTTGAATCATCATTAGTGTCTGAAGTTAAAGAGAAACAAGACCAAATTCCTATTTTTCTTGATTTGAAGGAAAATGTCCATAAGCAAAATGTGATAGCTTTTAAACAAGGGGGAGATGGTGTATTGAGGTATCAAGGTAGGTTGTGTGTACCAAGGGTGGATGAACTCCAAGATAGGATCATGGAGGAAGCTCATAGCTTCAGATATTTCATTCATCCGGTTTACACAAATATGTATCGTGACTTGAGAGAAGTATATTGGTGGGATAGTATAAAGAAGGGTATTGCTGAGTTCTTGCTAAATCCCCGAATTGTCAACAAGTTAAAGTAGACCATCAAAGGCCCGATGGTATGGTTCAGAATATAGATATCCCAGAGTGGAAGTCGGAGATGATCAATATGGACTTCATTACTAGTTTGCCACGATCTCGTAGGCAACATGATACCAATTGGGTGATTGTTGATTGAATGACAAAATCAGCCTACTTTTTGCCAGTAAAGACTACCATTCAGCAGAAGATTATGTCAGATTATATATTCAAAAGGTAGTAAGACATTATGGAGTTCCAGTTTCCATTATTTTAGATAGAGGTTCACAATTTAATGCACAATTTTGGAAGTCATTCTAGAAAAGTTTAGGTTGAAAGGTGAACTTGAGTACTGCTTTTCATCCTCAGACAGATGGTTAAGCATATCGCACTATTCAAACCTTAGAAGATATGTTGAGGTCCTGCGTGATTGATTTCAAGGGTAATTGGGTTGATCACCTACCCTTCATTGAGTTTGCGTATAACAATAGTTACCACTCTAGAATCCACATGGCTCCTTATGAAACTCTTTATCGGCGGTGATGCAGATCTCCTATTAGATGGTTTGAAGTTGGTGAAGCTGGATTGATAGGACCAGACTTAGTTCATCAAGCTATCGAGAAGGTGAAAGTTATTCAAGAGAGGTTGAAAACATCGCAGAGTCGTCAGAAATCCTACCCAAATGTTAGGAGAAGGGAGTTAGAGGTTGAAGTAGATGATTGGGTATATATGAAAGTTTCACCCATGAAGGTTGTTATGAGATTTGGTAAAAAAGGGAAGCTTAGCCACCGGTATATTGGACCTTACAGAATATACAAAAGGATTGGTAATGTAGCTTATGAGTTGGAGCTACCACAAGAGTTAGCAGCGGTCCATCCGATATTTCATATTTCCATGTTGAATAAATGCATGGGAGATTCTTCACTTATCATACCTACTGAAGATATTGGTATCAAGGATAGCTTACTTATGAAGAGATTCATGTTCAAATTTTCGACAGCCAGGTTCGCTAGTTGAGAACCAAGGAATTAGCACCAATCAAAGTTATTTGGAGAAATAAGTTTTTTGAGAAAGCTACTTCGGAAGCTGAGGAGGACATGAAGAAGAGATATCCTGATCTCTTTGAGCCCAGAGAAATTCCAGATCGTGGTACTAATTCTCTTTTAGTACTCTTTAATTGATATATTGCATGTGTTAGATTTGCTTGTTGGTTGTTTGAGCTTAATGTTAAATGTTACGCCCTTAGCCTGTAAGAGTAATCTCATTCGAGGATGAATGTTCCCAAGGGGGAGATATTGTAACACCTTTCTATTCAAAGGAACTAGAAAGAACTAGAATTTGAAAGAAAATTGTTTTTGGAAATGATCAAATTTGGAATGTTTGACAAGTTGATCTAAGTATTAGTTTTGGGTAAACTTCAAACGACCATAACTCTTAATACAGGATGAGTTAGGTGGGCTACAAGATACCGAAAGAAAGCTCTTTGAATTATCTTTCCGACGCTACTGAGTTTGCTCAATTTTTAGTTTGTATGAGGGATATATGCCCATTGGAAGTCAGGCTGTCTAGATAAGAAAAGTCAACCGGATTTTAGGAGGGTATTTTGGTCTTTTCACTACCCAATTAATTATATTCGTTTTCGATAATTAATTTGTGGTCTAAACTAAATCAGTTTTATTTACGCTTCATAAAATTAAGTTAGGGTTTTGAGAGAAGAGAAAAGAAGTGGACAAAAGAGGAGAAGAAGCAAGGATTCATCACGTTCTTAAAGATAAGCTTGTGGATTTCGCCAAGGGTTGATCCCTACGAGGTATGTGAGATCACATAGCATTGGGTTCATTCACCCACACGTCAATAATGATTTTATTCCGTGAAATTTTGTTCTTGAAAGTATATAAATTGAGTTCCTGATAGATTGTGTTGAAGTTCCTATTGGGATCTTGATTGTTGATGTTGTTGAGAAGATCTTAAGTTAAATTCATGAAATTTGATATTGTTTTGATTGGATTCTCGTATACCTTGGTTTTGTATTCGAATTCTAAGCATTTGGGGAAGAAACCAATTGAATCTAGAGGGTTTAAAGTTTAAAAACCAGCAAGAAATTTCATCAAAAACCTGGTGAAGGGGGCTGGGGCACCGCGCCATTCAGAGCGCCCCAAACAAACTATGTAGTTTTGGCTCTGGGGCTCCTCGCCACTCAGAGCGCCCCTACCCAATTTCTGAAGTTTTCCATCTGGCGCCTAGCGCCAGGGTCGCCAGGTCTCCTACCCTTTCCCGCTTCTTTCTGTTTGAGTTCCCTTGAATCGTACGTTTGTTTCCTAGTTGATTTATACACTATAAGGTACGTCTAAACATCATCATATCATCTATAACATGAGATCATGACCCTTCAATCCATAAATCAAATTCGAGGTAGATCTAAGAGTCAAGTCAATAGAGTTCTTAGAATCTTTTCAAGTCTATTACAATCATTTTAAACATTTTTTTAAAAGACTTAAGCATTGACTTGAGAAAGAGTATAGCCGAGTTCATTTCTTTAAAAATGGTGTATGTGGGACTAAGTACTCCCAAAGAGAAAATCTTTTTACATTTAAGATGAGAGGAAACACTGATTTCCAAACGAGTTTTCATGGGTAGTTTTGACTTCCATCTATTTTAAGGAATATGATTTTTGAGTAATAACCTCAAATCACAGAGAAAGAGTTAAGTTTATAAACATATGAGCTGAGTATTTTTTGGAGTATTAGTGAGCACCAATATGGGGACGAGTCCATAATAACTCAAGTCCCCATAAACCATGTAGCCAACGTGGGTATAAAGGGTCAGACTTTTTAGATGATTTCTTGATGCTTTTTCGCATAGACTAGTGGATCCACTTAGTTGTGGCGTTCTATATCCTAGCAAGTTATAGGATAGTTCTAGCAGCCTGGGCGAGACGTTGTATCAGCACATAGCTCATAGTGATGGTTGTCGGTTAGAGAAACTCCCACAAAATTATTTTACTTTATTATATATGTATATTGAGTTGTTACGTACTGTTTTAAATTCTTTATATAAACTCCACCTTTACTATTATTTAATTATCCATTTGAGTTGAGTATTCAAGAGTTGAGTAAAGCTAGGGTAACTGTTCTTTCAGAATTCAGTTCAATCTTATATCGTGTTTAGTTTTCCCCTTGCATGCTTGTACATTCAATGTACTGATTCCATTTGACCTACATTATTTTATGATGCAAATACAGGTAACGAAGATCAACATCCACCACCTCGTCGATCCAGTTGAGCACTCAAAGTCAGTTTATGAGCCTTTTTGCTTTTCGAAGGATCCATTTTTACATTGTTTTTAGTATTTCAATTTTTAGGATGATCGGGGATCTTGTCCCGACATTCCTCATTGCTTTAGAGGCTTCATAGACGGAAAGCTATAATTCGTTAGTCTTTCCATTCTCAATTGTTTATGTTAAGACTTGAGTTGCCTTTTTGGCCAGACGAATATTTATTTCAAGGCATTCTAAGTTATTTGCATGAGTATCTTTTGAGACTGCTTATTATTGATTAAGTCTTCCGCTAAGAGTTATGTCAGGCCAAGGGTTTGCTTGGGGCCATCAATGGTTCTCGAGTGCCAGTCGCTCCCAGGGTGTAGTCTCGGAGCGTGACATAATCCTTCATTTTGGCTCATCACAATGAACTACTTCTAAGTATCCTTAAGTCCTATATAATACTTCATCTTGGTTCCTCACAATGAACTACTTGTACATCCTTTTCCCCATTTTGACATATTGCACAAGAAAGAAAAAACCAAACCCTTGCTTGCAATGACCACTGATAGTATAATCATAAATGAAAAATCACCTATGCTTGGTGAGGAAAAACCATTGATTATTTATGCATCCCATATGAAAAATTAGTCCAACATTCTCATATAATATATATGTCCGGATAACGAGAAGCCTTGTGTTATAGCACAAGAACTTCATGTTCCCCTTATTGACTCAAGGGGTTTCTTTTCTGTTGACCCTTTTGCCGCCCAACAAACATCTAGGCTTGTTGGTGAAGCGTGCAGGAGTCATGGTTTCTTTCTTATAGTGAACCACGGAGTTGATGCTAATCTCATCTCTAATGCTCATCGTTACATGGACATGTTCTTTGACATGCCTCTCTGTGAAAAGAAAAAAGCTCAAAGGAAAATTGGTGAACATTATGGTTATGCCAGCAGCTTTGCTGGAAGGTTTTCTTCAAAACTTCCTTGGAAAGAGACACTGTTTACTATACTCTGCTCAAGAAGGCTCATCTCACATAGTTGAGGAGTATTTCCAAAAAACATTGGGTGAAAGTTTTAAAAATCTCGAGTAAGGACAATCGACTATATTTCCCAGCAAACCCGGTGCGAAATCATCCCTGCGAAACCCATAACCTAGCAGCCTAAACAATCACGTCGCCGTCTCCTTTTACCCCCCCCCCCTTTTCGCGGAGTCGCAGTCCTGCTCAACAGTCCTATCCTTTGTCTTGAAAAGGAGCGAAGGAATTCAAATTTGAACACTCGTTTACCCTCCCCCCACCAATCGACCTTAGTTTTTCGGTCTATATAAAGCTTTCATCTTCACTGTTTTAAGGCAGCAGCTCACCTCTTAAGAAGAGGATTTTGGACATCAAAAAATAAAAAACAACAAATCCTAAAAGAGGGAAAGATACAAAAAAAACTCTCCCAGTCCTTGGTTTATCAGCAACCTAAGGTCTACTTCTTTTTTTTTATGTTTTGGTGTTGATTCTCTTCTTTCGTAACCGAATTCATATTGGTGTAAAAGCTTCATGGTCAAGCTCGTTGTCCTAGTCTCGCTGCCCGAAAAAAGGTAATTTCTCCCCCATTTAGTTTTTCTTTGTTCTGCTCGTCTTCAATCTAAGCATTATAATTTAATTTATCATAGTTTCTATTTCAGTCTGTTTGATTCTAAATGAGAATAAGATTCTGCGTCTTGTTTTTATCAATACAATTCTATCATTAAATTGTTGGTCGTATTGTACTCGATTTGTTGCCTGCGGATTATAGTTCAGTTTTGAGTTTTTGATTAGACCTTATTTGTCATCTTTTCTTGTTCAATTCTTGCTTGAGGTTGAGCAGCAATGTTTGTTCTTATTTATTGTTAGTGTCATCATATTACCATGATTTGAATTCGTTCCTCTCAAACTTAAGGTCGTATTGAAGTTGTGGACAAAGGTTTATCGTTTGCGGGTCATCTCTTAGTTTGAAATGATGTATTCTGTTGTGTTTCTTGTCCTTGGCATGAGTTGAAGATGTCTTTTCTTTAGTGGTTTGATTATTTAAAATAGGTTTTTTGGGGCATATTGTTGCTACCTCGAATAAGACCTCGTTTCTCTGTTTAGATACAGCATGATCATTATTTTAACTAGTTAGTAGAAAAGTTTGAATTTGAACCAAGTTCTATGAGATATGCTATAGTTTACTCTTTTCTTTCTCAAATGCCTTGATCATGTACCTTACTATATCGTTTCCATTATGTACCTGATCTTGTGTTTATTTTGTTAAAATTTTGAAGTTTTGTCCAGATTAGTGAAGTTCTAAGCATGAAATGGGTTAACAAACTGACTAATCCAAGTTTTGTTGCTCCTCTTTTCTTTGTTCGAGTTTATTTTATCTCTACCATGGTTAGTGTCATGTTTTGTTGTTTCTCATCTTAAATCTTCCTACTTGAATCCTTGTCGAATTCATTTTGCCATTGTTTTGCTCTCTTTTCAAAATCAAGTCTTTCATTTTATTTGCTACTGGTTGGCATCATTTTTATTTAGGTGTAGGATTTCAAAATTAACTAATATGATATGATTGAAGCAGTTAGGCCAAGTGTTCCTCAACTCATGGATACTCAACTCAATGCAGCATAAAAATAACAATAAATATGCAGTTTATATAAATCATTTAAAATAATATATAACAACTCAATGTGTTTAAAAATATAATAATAACTCACTTTGTATGTAAAGATACAAAATAACTCAATTTGGGAGATTCTCTAACCGACAACCATCACTATGAGCTATGTGATGATACATCGTCTTGCCCATGCTGCCAGAACTGTCCTATACCTTTTTGGAGTATAAGACATCCTCAACTAAGTGGCTCCACTAAGCTATGCTTAAAAGGCAATAAGGAACCATCTAAAAAGTATGACCCGCTCTACCCACGTTGGCTATATGGTTTATGAGGATTTTGAGTTCTATGAACTCATCCCCATATCGGTGCTCAATACTACTCCTAAAAATATACTCAACTTATACGTTTAAAAACATTTCCTCATCCTCAAGCTTGAGATTATTACTCAAAAGCTTCTCTCAAAAGAGATTATACACAAAAACTCCTCATGAACTCATTTTGAAATCGATGTTTCCGCTCATTTTAAATGTAAAAACAATTACTCTTGAGAATACTTAGTTCCCATATATTCATTTTGAACCAAGTTTTTAACGCCCCAATCCTACACCTTAGACGTGGCTGCCATTCCAGAACCATTGTTGGCCTCAAGCGAACCCTTGGCCTGGCTCAACTCTCAGCAGAAGACTTACTCAAGTGAAATAGAATTACACAAACAACTCAACTCATAAATAAAGTAGTTAACTCAAAATACTCAAATGAACATAAGTGTTCAACTTACCATCTTTAAAACATTAACAAGAGAAATGAAAGAAAGACTCCTCAAATACTATTGTCTATCTATGAAGCCTATAATACTATGAGGGATGTCGGGACAAGACCCCCAATCATCCTAACAAAACTGAAATAGATGACAATTAAAAAAAGGATCCTCCGGAAGCAAGGAGGCTCACCAAAGCTAACTCGAACTGCTATGTTATCAACGAAACGCCTGTTGATGACCCTGATCTCCTGTATCTGCATCATGAAATGATGCATGTCAAATGGCATCAGTACATTAAATGTACGAACATGTAAGGGGAAATACCGAACATTATATAAAAGATTGAACTTAGAAAGAAGGAAACATACTCACCTCAACTCATGGATACTAAACTCAATGTAGTATTAAAACAACAATAAAGATGAAATTTATATAAAGGATTTAAAACAATATATAACAACTTGATGTATTTAAAAATACAATAATAACTCAGTTTGTATGTAAAAATACAAAATAACTCAATTTGGGAGATTCTCTAATCGACAACCATCACTATGAGCTATGTGATGATTCAACGTCTCGCCCACGCTGCCAGAATATTCCTATACCTTGTCATAGTATAAGACATGCTCAACTAAGTGGATCCACTAAGCTATGATTAAAAGGCAATAAGGAATCATCTAAAAAGTATGGCCCTTTCTACCCGCGTTGGATATATGGTTTATGAGGACGTTGAGTTATATGGGCTCGTCCCCATATCGGTGCTCAATACTACTCCCAAAAATATTCTCAGCTCATATGCTTAAAATAATTTACTCATCCTCAAACTTTGAGATTATTATTTAAAAGGTTTTCTTAAAAGAGATTATACTCAAAAACTCCTCATGAACTCATTTGGAAATCGATGTTTCTGCTCCTTTTAAATGTAAAACATTTACTCTTGGGATACTTAGTTCCCATATAATCATTTTGAAAAATAAAACTCAACTCTCCTCATCCTCAAACTCAGGTACTCAAGTCTTAAAACAAATTTTTAAAAAATATTGTAAGAGACTTCTCAAAATGACTCGAAAGAACTCTCAAGACTTTGCCCTTAACTCTACCTTGAATTTGAATTATGAATTCAAGGGTTATGATTCATGTTATGAAGGATCTCTCAATTTTTAGATGTAGTTTAGAGTAGTTAGAATCATAAAGGAGTAAAGTTACACCTTAAAAGAACTCGGACGGGTCAAACGATGGAAAACACGATGGGGCAAGTGACCCTGGTGCACTGAGTGGTGCGGGGAGCCAGTCCTCAAACTTCTGAGGGTCACTTCTAGCGCATTGCTGATGTGGCGCGCCAGCCCCTGCCTGAAAAACACGACGAATTTTGTTCTCTCGTTTTCTGACTCTAATTTGCCTAGAATCAAATGATTTCTTCCCAACCCTCTTAGATTCATTTATTCAACTTATTTACATGAAAATCTACTTGAAAACGCTCAAGAATAATACTTATTAACAAGGTCCTCGCCTTAAGAACTCAACCAAACATCAAATTTCAAGAACGAAGAACAACACCTCAAGAATTTCATCAAGAACCTCAATATACTCAATCTCATGGATGAATTCGATAATGTAAATCATGATTGGTGTGTGGGTGAACGAACCCATCACTATGAAAGCTTACATACCTTAATTTGGCTTAATTCCTCGACAAATCTCACGAATCTTGACGAACGCCTTGAACCTCTTCTCTTTTCTCTTCTTGAACTCCTTTCAACACCCTAATTGTATTTAGGATTGTGAAAACTGACCCAAATCAGTTTAGACCCCTAAAATACTACTAAACATGTTTTAAGCCGATGGGTTAAGGAAAAGACCAAAATACCCCTCATTAATCTGGGTAACTTTCCTTAACTGGAGATACTGACTTCAAATGGGGATATCTCCCTCACCCGAACTCGAAATTTAACAAACTCGGTGGAGTTGGAAAGAGAATTCAAATACCTTTCATTCTATATACTATGGGCCACCTAAATCATCTTGTACTGAAAGTTTTGGCCATTTGAAGTTGACAAAACTTACAACTTAAGCATAAGTTAAAAAATTCTAAATTTGGCTCTTTCCAAATTAGTTCTTTCTAAATTTAGCTCTTTGTAAGGCGGGATGTTATATTTCGTGTATGTGATAGCCGCTTGGCTATCATAATATAGATACATGGGACCCTTAGAATTCTTTACAATACTCAAATGCTCAAAAAATCTCTTTAACTTAACAACTTCTTGTATTGCATATGCACAAGCCACAAATTCAGATTCCATAGTTGAAAGAGCTGTGCAACTTTGCCTTTTTCTTTTTCATGAAATAGCACCACCAAGTAGTTAGTGTAACACCCCAGAAAATTTTTGAACTAAGACTCGAACCCTTATTTGTAGTGAGTGAGATTTTTGCAAGGAATTTAAAATTTCTTGAGTGTTAAGGTCTCTAGACGTAGCACCCTGAGTTTCAAAAAGAATTAAATTGGAAATAGCAAAATCTGAAATTTTGTAGGTTAAGCTAAGTATGACTTTTGGGTCGACTTCAAACGACCATAACTTCTAGCTCAAGATAAGTTAGGTGTCATACCAGATACCGTAGGGAAGATCTTTGAATTATATTTCTAACGCCACCAAGTTTTCTCAGGTTTGATATCGTATGAGGGAGATATGTACATTTGAAGCTGGGTTTTCTAGATAAGGAAAGTCAAAACCGGATTTTAGAGGGGTATTTTGGTCTTTTCCTTACCCAATCAAATTTAACTCATTTTTAGTAATATTTTAGGGGTCTAATATGATTAGGTTCAGTTTTATAATCCTAGTTTATGCCTAGGGTTTTAGTTGAGAGTTCAAGAAGAGAAAAGAAGAAGAGAGAAGAGGAGAAAGGAGAAAGGATCGAAGCGTTCGTCGAAATTCTTGAGAGTTGTTGCGGATTGTTGCCATGGGGTTGATCCCTAAGAGGTATGTAAGCTTACATAGTGTTGTATTAGTTCACCCACACTCTAAACATGTTATTTTCAGCGTAATTTCATTCACAAAAGTTGAAGGATTTATGTTCTTGATAGGTGTTCTTGAAGTTCATTCTAAATCTTGTTTTGTTGGGGTTTTGATGATTTCTTGAGATGAAATTGATTGTTTTGAGTGGATTAGTGTGTACTTAGGTTGGGTGATTGAATCTAAGGAAAACTTGAGAAAAGAAATCGATTAAAAGTGATTTTGGATCAGTAAATGAGAGGTGAAATTCGTCGAACTTGGCCTGGGGAAAGGTTGGGGCGGCGCCCCAGATGCTCCCAAGGGGCTGGGGCGGTGCCCCTGAAGTGTGCCCATATGCAGTCTCTGAAGTTAGGGGCTGGCACCCCGTACCCGGAACGCTCCAGGGTCGCCTGCTCTCACTTCTTTTCCGTCGGTTGTCCTGTTTTAGTCCCTTTTAAGTGTATTTTCACTCCCTTTGATTCTAATCACTCTAAACTACTTCTAAACATTTAGAAATCATTTATAACATGAATCCTAACCTTGAATTAATAATTCATTTTTTTTAGAAAAGTTAAGAGTTAAGTCTTGAGAGTTTTTCCGATCATTTTGAGACAGTCCTTTTGAGTCCTTCTAAGGAGTCTTCTACAATTTCTAATAACTTGTTTCAAAACTCAAGTAAGTGAGAACGAGAGTGAGGAGAATGTATTCATGAGTCTAAACTATCACCTAGATCATTCATATCATGAACCATAACTCTTGAATTCATAATTCACATTCAAGAAGAGAGTTAAGAGTAGAGTTCAAGAAAGCCTTTGAGTTCAATTGTGAATCCTTTAAGATCAACTATCGATTTGAACTAAGTTTTGAGGAAGTAAGTCACAGAATGAGAATAGTTGTATTCACGAGTTCCATATTATTATGTAGACCCTTGAGTCGAGTCGTTCATGCCAATAACTTCCGCATGAACTCCATCAGTTTAGTATCTTTGAAAGAAGTAGTATCTTCAAGCTCTAAGTCTTGAGTATTGAGTTTCTAACCCTTCCGAGATTATAATCCTAATCATGGTACTATTACCTATTACCCATGAGTTGAGTTGTTCATGCCCATAATTAAGCATGAACATTATAAGTCGAACAGTCTTAAGATAAGAAGTATCTTTGAGTCATTGGGTTGAGTTGTTCATGCTCATAATTCTGCATGATCCCTCTGAGTTGAGCATACTTGAAATGAGTAGTATCATTGAAGTTCTTGAGTTCCAAATATTGAGTTCTATCTATGGTTATTGAAAACCTTGCATTGAGTCGTTCATGTCCATCATTCTGCATGGACCATATTTTAAGAAGTCTTTTACAAATGTTTTTTTGTTTTAAGACTTAAGTTTTGAGTTCAGTAAAGAGTAAAGTTGAAGTTCATTTCTTCAAAAGTATATGGGGACTATGTATTCCCAAAAGAGATTAAAATGTTTTCACATTTAAATAAGAACGGAAACTGAGATTTCCAAGATGGCCTTTGAGCTAAGTTTTTGAGCACTAATCTCAAATCACAGAAGAAGTTGTTTTTAAAACATATGAGCTAAGTATATTTTTGGGAGTAGTATTGAGCACCGACATGGGGATGCGAGTTCATATTAAGTCAAGTCTCTATAAACCATGTAGCCATCATGGGTAGAAAAGGGTCATACTTTTTAAATGAATCATTTTCACAATAGACTAGTGGATCCACTTAGTAGTTCAGGTCCTATACCCCGGCAAGGTGTAGGATGGCCCGGGCAGCGTGGGGCTGATAATGTTGTATCATCACTATAGCTATTAAGTGATGGTTATCGGTTAGAGAAACTCCCACAACAGTAATTACATGGTTTCTCAAAGGGCTCTGCTTAGTATGAATAGGAGTATAGGACTTCATTCATGCATTGCACAAGTAGACTTTGAGAGGGAGCATGGTATGTCTTTTATGATATTATGATTATGAGTTGACATCATGTTTTAAACAGTTTTCCTTTTTCTTTATATTGCACTTGTTTTAAATTGCTTCATATTGAAATGAGCTCAATCATATCGAGTTGAGTATATAGAGTTGAGTACCCAGAGTCGATTATCATATCTTTGAGTTGAGTATCTTATCTCTGAGTTGAGTATCTTATCGTTGGGTATTTATGAGTTGAGTAAGTTTGAGTAGTTTTGAGTATCCTTGAGTATTCCTTGAGTTGAGTAAGTTTGAGAAGAGGTAAGTATGTTTCCTTTTTATCAAGTTTCAAGCTTATGTTTATGTTTTAGAATTCCCCTTACATGCTCGTACATTCCACGTACTGAGCCATTTGGCCTGCATCTTTTCATGATGCAGACACAGGTATTCAGGATCATCAATAGGAGCTTCGTTGATACATCTGGAAGTTCGAGTTAGCTATGGTGAACCTCCTTGTTTTCGGAGGATTTCATTTACTTTTCAATTTAGTCAGGATGTTGCTGGTCTTGTCCCGACTTCCATCTTTATTAGTTAGAGGCTTCATATATAGTCAGTATAGTTGAGAAGTCTGTATTATTCATTTATTTTATTTAAATATTTTAAAGATTTAAGTTGCCTATTTTATGGCGAGTTGAATATTATTTTTATATTCAGAGTTTTTCATTTGAGTTAAAGTTTTGTATTTCAGTTTCATGAATTTTATTTAGTTTTTAAGCTTCATATGCTTGAGTTAGTCTTCCTCCTGTAGTAAGCCAGGATGAGGGTTCGCTTGAGAACCAACAATGGTTCTCGAGTGCCGGCCATATCCAAGGTGTAGGATTGGGTCGTGACAGTTAGAAAGCATAATCAAATGTTGATTTTCTATTATTTCGGTCACCAGCTCAATCGGCATCTGTATAACCTTATATGAATAAATCAGATCCACTATAACACAGTGTATGATCCGCAGTTTCCTTTAAGTATTGGAATGTTCTCTTTACTTCTTTCCAATGGTCTCTTCCAAGATTGGATTGATACCTTCTAACCAGACTTACGACATAACAAATGTCTGAGCGAGTACACATCATAACATACATCAAACTCCCGACAACACTAGAATAAGGAACTCGAGAAATGTCTTCCTTTTCTTTTTCAGTCTTTGGACAGATTTCAAGTCTTAAAGTTTCACCCCATATTATAGGTGAATCCATGACAACTATTCATTCAAAAATGTTCCAATATTTTCTTTATATAAGTTTCTTGAGATAAACTCAAAAATTTCTTGGAACGATCCCTTTGGATCTTAACACCCAATATATAGTCTGCTTCACCCATTTTTTTCACATCAAATAATTTTGAAAGTCATGACTTGATAGTGTTTACAAACTCCAAATAATTTCTAGCTAATTAAAATTTCATCTATGTAGAGAGAAAGAATTACAAAATTTCTATTGGATTTTTCACATAGATGCATGGTCTTCATCGATCATGGTGAAATCAAATGACATCACCTTCTTATGAAATCTCAGGTACCACTGACTTGAAGATTGTTTTAGGCCATAATTTGATCTTTTTAATTTACAAACTTTCTTTTCTTGGACTTTAACAACGAAACCTACTGGTTGTTTCATGTAGATTTCCTCATTTAATTCTCCATTGAGAAAAGTGGTCTTCACATCCATTTGGTGTAATTCTAGATCTAAACGTACAATATTAGCTAAAAGTAATCATATGGAGGTAAACTTCACAACTGGTGAAAAATTTTCCTCATAGTCTTTTCCAACTTCTTCAGTAAAACCTTTTGCCACAAATCGTGCTTTGTGTTTTTCTATTGACCCATACGATTTACATTGAACTTTTAGAATCCATTATTCCCAATAGCTTTACATTCCTTAGGAAGGTCAACTAGATCCCAAACTTTGTTAGTTTTCAAGGACTCTAATTCTTCTTCCATCGCTTTTAACCATTCATCCCTTTTAGGACTTGATAAGGCATCGGTTACAAAATTAGGTTCATCCAATTCTGTAAGAGATACCAAAAAAAGTTCAATGTAAATCGTATGGGTCAATTTCATCCTTTTTGGGAAAATCATTTTCTAAAAATCTGACATCTTGTGATACAATTTCAATAATACTTTCATCCTCCAATTCCTCAATGAACATATATCTTTTGAAGTGTTTTGAGTATTTTATAAAGATACATTTCTTTCCTTTCAGACTTAGTTTACCAAACTCACCAAGACGATCTTTGATAGATGCAGCACAACCTAAGGTCATAGATCATTTACGTTTATTTTATCACCAACTCAAAGTTCATAAGGAGTCGAAGATACTAATTTAAAAGGCCTTATTCAATATATAAGACGCAGTCAATAATGCATCTCCCAAAAAGAGATAGATAAATTTGTCTACGCCATTACTGACCTAGTCATGTCCAATAATGTTCTATTCCTTTTCCAGCTACACCATTTTGATGAGGTGTATAAGAAGTAGTTAACTATCTGATAATACCTTTTTTAGTACATAATTATTCAAATTATTTTGACAAATATTCACGTCCTTGATCGGTTCTTAAAGCCTTAATGCTTTTATCTAATTGATTTTCAACTTCATTTATATATCTTTTAAAGCACTGAAGTGCTTCAGATTTATGAGAAATCAAATAGACATAACAAATCGTGTGAAATCATCAATAAATGTAATTAAGTATGTAGCACATGACATTGCCCTCACATTCATTGGCCTAAAAACATCATAATGAATGAATTGAAATGGGAACTCAACTCTTTTAGCCTTTCCAAATGGTTTACGTGTAATCTTTCCAGCAAGATAATTTTCACAAGTGTTGACATATCAATTTTGGTGAAAGAACCTAAATTCCCTTCTTTTGCCAACCTATTCATTTGATCTTACCTTATATGACCTAATCTTGCATTCCATGTAATAACATCAATATCATTGTTACTTGAATAACATATCAATACACAACGATCAACATAATACCCCCAAGTCAAAGGATAACAATCTAAAACGATAAAACGATCATAACGAAGTCTAAAACCATATTAAAAAATTTATCTAGAGCTATTCTAACACCATTACGACTAAAAAACAAATCAAAACCAACGTCTAAAAGAACATACACAAAAACTAAGTTTCATTGAATCTCTAGAGCATATAGGACATCATGCAACATCAAAGAACGACCACCACACAAGTCCACTTTGCAACTGCCTATCCCTTTGACTTCTAGTTTGACATTATTTCCTACGTAGATCTACCTTGATTTAGATGAAACTCGACAAAGCTCCACAAACGCTTCTTGATCTTGACTCACGTGGTCAATGGATCCTGAGTCTACAATAAACATATGATAAGATTCAGTTAGTACAGAAGTGCTGAAAACATATGTAGCACTTAAACATGCATTTAGAAATACTACATTTTTTGGCTCAGTACACTCACGAGCAAAATGCCCCAGCACTTGACAATTGTAGCACTTCATTCTGCTCTTGTCTCTCTTTTTGAAAAATCATTTTCCTTTCTTGGAATTCGACTTATTTTCCTTAGAGGGTCCTTCTCCACTTTCTTTGTCTTTCTCATTTCTTTTCCAATTTTTCTTGCACTTGAATCTTGAATGATTTTGTACCCCTTGACTCTGTCACAAAGGTATTGGAAGCAACTTTAGTAGCACCAACACACTCATCTTCAAGTTTAACATGGTGGGTAATATCAGAAAAAGTTTTGATGCTATCATTATGGGTCAAGTTAACCTTCAAATGTTTCCAATTATTGTGAAGAAACTGAATCACTGCTTAAACTTATTGCTCATCTGAAAGAACATTATCAATACTCTTGAGTTGAGCTATCATGTTTGACATTACCCTAAGGTGTTGTTTGATATTTTGATCATGACGCTTCATGTAATTGTCAAATTTGATATTCAACTGTCGGAGGCGGGTTACAGACATACCCCCATACGTTCCTCACAGATGTGCCCACATAGTATGAGCAGTAGGAAATTCCTCACATTCATGTATGAGGTCATCAACCATAGAACTAACTATTATTCCATGTGCAGTGGAATTGATTTTTTGTCCAAGCTTTGTAAGCTATAATATCCCTTATGTGTTGTGCAGAGTTGCCCTCTTCTGGTTGATTCAAAACTTGATTTATACCTTCTAGAGCATTTTTCTTTCTAGTACATATAATATTTTACGACTCCAAATGTTGAAATTGCCACTGTCGAATTTTTCAACAATAATATTTTTTGATGCGATGTCTGTTACGAGATATAATAAGGAAAAAATTTCTAATCAATTATGCATGTGGCATACACATTCAAGCAAATCAATTCTCATAAAGGTTTCATATTTAATGTAAAATCGAAAAGACACATAAGCATCCAATCATCATCTACGAACAAATATTTAACCAAAATTTGAAACTAATTTCTTGATGTGTACACTAATATATATTGAAGACTTTAATAACAAGTATTTTTTAAGTCTAATAACTTAAGTTAAGGAAAAACAAACTACATAATCCATATATTGTAAAGCAAATAAGCAATAATAAATTACTAATTTTTTTTAAAGACTAGTGTAACGACCTATTTCTATCATTATAAAAAATCCAATGGAGAAAAATTTTAGGTCGAAAAACTTTTTCGTAGTAACTTTAAATTTTCTAGCCTAGTCCAAATTTGGACGAAATCGGAGTCATGTGAGTCTAGGGATTTCTGGTAATGATTGGGTGATTTAACAAGGAATTTGATTTCCTGAGTGGATAGCTAAGACGTTAAGGAGCCCATACGACTTTCCGAAATCGAATTCGAGCGAGTAGAACTCCCGAAATTGATCTTAGCGTGAATGGGTAATTTCTGAGTGTCATGGGATGAAGGTGTGTTGTGAAATGGGAGTTTGAGACTCTAATTATGACGTTTTGTTTCTGCGCAAGCCGCCAGGGTAAAATTTATCCCACCAGGGCGGGCCGCCATAACGGGCCAGTCACAAATTAAGTTGGAAATAAACCCCAAAAATGCCATTATTCTACAATTTTCGTTTTTGAGATCTAGGAGACAACCCCAGGCGATTCTTGGCAGTTTTTCACCATTCTTGAGGCTAAATGTAAGGTTTTTACTCCCCAAATCTATTTTGATCCATAGAATGTAAATTCATGGGTAATTATCGATGGGGGGGTTTGATCCGAAAATTATGGTGAAAATAGCCCTAATCTGGGTATGGGGATCAAGGGTTGACCCAGGGTTGGTATTATTGATTATGATCTGGGTAATTAGGTCTTATTTATTGATCATCACGTTATATTGATTGTTTGTAGACCAAGAATAAGCCAAAAGAATCTGAAAAGGGAAGAATCAAGTTTCTTAGGTGATTCAAGTTTTGTTTGAGGTAAGTGATGGTTGTGATTTCATGTTGGTGTTATGTATGTTAGTAATTACTTCATTATAATGCATGTATGTATGTGAATGTTACATTATTGATCACACTAATCTTAAATGAGGATGATTGAATAATTGTATGCCATGAATCATGACTTGATTGTATGATTATGAGAATGTACATTGCGATTGTGATTATGGCTTGTTGAATGGATTAGGTGTTATGTTCCAACACACTAACTTGGATTGGGTGCCACGTTCTGGAGCATATATAGGATCAGGTGTCACGTCCGACACACTAACTTAGATCGAGTACCACGTACCAGCACACTAACAGTTTGGGTATAAGTTCCATGAGAAGACCATTGACTTGACATGACTGTATATCTTGAGATTTGTGAAATTGTACGTTGTCTTAATGATAATGGATATTGTATATGTTCGGTGTATGCATGTTTATTATTGTTATAATGACTTATATATGTTCACCTATTGCGATAGCCGTGTGATCCTACTAGTACACTGTGATTGTGTACTGATACTGCACTTGCTTTTTCTTTGTTGAGTACAGGGCATCTTCATGCGGCTACTGATAGACCTCGTCTAGAAGATCAATGATCAATCGAATGCGGCTACTGACAGACCTTGTCTAGAAGATCAGTGATCAATCGAATTCAAGGGTGAGTCAGTTTCCAGGCTGCCATGAGTTCTTTTTTTGTTTATGTCCACATCTTTGGACTTAGACTAGTTCTTTAGATTTTCTTATGTTTAATTGGGTTGTGTCCATTTCCTTTAGACTTATGATCCTTGTTAGAGTTTTGATACATTGACTTTCAGGTTCTAGATGTTATTTTCGCAATCGTTTGATTAGACTTTTGGAGTTTATGGGAACTCTATTTTTCCTTTAGCATTTAAACCTACTTCCGTATCTTTAAATGTCTTAGTTTTTGGTTGAGTTGTTCAGTTTGGGTTGTAGTAATGGTTTTCCCACCGAAGAGTTAGTGTGGTGCCAATCACGACGGTGTGGGCCGTGACAACTAGAATCCTTTCACAAGTCTTCAGGGCAACAAATATACACCCTAAAAGGCTGAGTGGACCAAATATCATGATAAACTTCAGTCAATATACTATCCCAAGGTTCATGTAGAGCGTCTGTTAAATAAGCTAAGGCTCTCCAATATCAAATTTCCTTATAATCAACCAGTTCAGTCCATTTTATTTTTAAAATGTGAATAAAATCATGTGCTGAAATATTAGGGGACATCTTCAAAAACTCAAACTCTTTAAATTTCTTCTCTCTTTTCCTTCGAATTGCCCTTTGATTCGTTAACAGACTTTGTGTCGCCTTTGGGACACCAATTCATATAATTTCACGCCCTAGGAAACATGTCCTACGACGATTTGCTCTTCTACCTTTTTCCTTTGCTCGACTTTGAGAACTCTCACTTGGAGTAATTTGAGCATGTTCTCATTCATCCATATCTGAAATGGGAACAAAAATAAAAATATGGTTAATACCATTTAATGTGACAACGTATGTCACAAATTTCTCATAGAAGACAAGGAACTGTTTAAGGAACATAAGGACTAAACAATTTCTTTCAAGGCCAAATAAATTATTTATATAAACCATACTGTATATACTCAAATATCAGCATATGACAGTTAAAAATAAATAAATATTAAAGTCCAAAACTCAAAAAAAAAAAAATTTACCATATTAAAAATAATACCTTTATTTATATAATTTTCACATGTCTTTAAAATGAAAAATAGTACTCTTTTAATTTCTTTAAAGAATGGAAGACCATCACATGCTAGTACTACTGTTCAATTTCCTTAAAAAGTGGATGTCATTTCATTGTATTCCACTTTTTCCTTAAAAGTGACAAATAATATAAGCACATGATAACTTACAGTACTACATAAAAAAAAATTCTTTTCCCTTTTTTGTATTACTCTTCCAATGTTTTCCAACAAAATAAAAAAATTTAAAAAAAGAGTTCAGTATAAGAAAAAACCTTTACACATTTTTTCAAGGAAGTTTTTTTCCTTCTTATAATTAAGAAGTGAACTAAAAAAACCCTATATTCACTTAGGCAAACATTTGTATATGTTATTTCACGAAAGGAATTAATGAGAAAATACAGATTTCTTTTATAAAAAGAAACAAAATCACGTTTATAAAAAAATTTCCTTACCACTAAAGAAAACAAAATTTCATCCTTCTTTAATAAAGAAAAGTAGTATACATAGGATTAGTACTTCATTTAAAGACAAAATTATTCTCCTTTAATAAAGTATAATAGTACACATAAGACAAGTACTACATTTTCGTTAAAAAATGAACAAACAAAAACGTATAAATCAATAACAGAATCTACTTCTTCTCTCCATTAACTTATCCTTTCAAAAAAATGTACATGACCTCGCTTATTCTATTCATTTTTCCCCTTTTATTCTTTTAAAAAAATATATATATTTCATGAATCAGTTATTTCCACATATCTGATTCAAAACAAATAATAAGGAAAAACAAAAGGATGAATACAATTCTGATATATTGCATAAAGGAAACGGCGAATTTTTTTCTTTGAATGCGAAACACAACAGATTTCAAATTTATTGATAGTTTCGAACAAAAAATAACGCAAAACAGAAACAATCTAACCATGCTCTGATACCATTGATAGATTTAAACAATATTTTGATACAAGATTTGTGTACCTTTGATTATTGCAGTCAGGGTCGAATTTATGTATTAAAACTAGGTCACCGGACCCGTGGTCATCCGACTAAACTCGATATATTATTTGTAATTATTAAAGAATATATTAAATACAAGCTTGCGGAACCATTCTCAAAATGGGTAGATGATTTATTGGTTTGAAGGCTTGTTTTCAACACTAAGGTCCCAAGTTCGATCCTAGCTAGCAACAATTTTCTTCAATTTGTTTTTTTATTAAATAAAAACACGTTTTTTTTTTCTTTTCAAAAAGCTAAATTCTAAAAGCTATAAAGTCAAAAGACTTCAAAAGGTTTTCTTCCCACCCACTTTTCAAGTTCCAACAATATTTTTTCTTTTCTCTTCAAAATTGTCTTTTATTTTCAACGCAAACAAGCTCCAAGTCTCCAACTTCAAGTCAAGAATCTAGAAAAATCATTATTGTCAAAGTTTAAGGTAAAATTCTTTTTAGTTCATGATTATCTTTTTAATAAACAAAATAACCAAAAAAAAATTAAATACATGACTTTAAATTTAGGGTTTCCATAAAAAGAAAATTCTTGCCATTACTTATAATAGGAAATAATCAAGAGCTAATGAATTGGTTATCTCAAACTTATATATTTTGTGGATGTAACTTGTAAGGAATGCGTTTTTATATTATAGTATTAATTTTGAAGGGTGTGATTCCCTTTTTTTTTAATGTGAAAGGGGTGTGATTCCTCTTCTTTATTATGAATATGTGATTCTGAATGCAAAAGAGGTATAAGTCTTCTTTTTATTATGAATGTGTGATTTTCTTATTGTTAAATATGAAAGGGGTGTGATTTCTCTATTTTAGTTAGATTTGTAAGGATTGTGATTCCTCTATTTTATTTGAACTTTCAAGGGTGTGATTCCCTTATTTTTTTATTGTGAAAGGTATGTGATTCTCTTATTTTATTTTAAATTTACTAGTTAAATTTGTGACTAAGTTGAATAGCTATTTGAATTTGTGGGAACATTTATCCTTGAATATCTAAATGGATAAATTATTTATTAACCAACCACATTCTAGTAGGTCCATCTATTAGTTCACATGTAGCTCCATAAGCTCAAAGAGAGACAATTACACCTTCTTCTTCGAATGTTGGTTGTATTCTTGGGGTTGGATCTCTTAAACGGAATCCCGAAGAAAGAAAATTCATCTTTGAATATGACTCCAATATTCCAGATGTATTGAAGAGACATTATATTTTAATGGGGCTATCAACCAAAACTCTGTGTATATCCTTATATCCTAAAATAACATTTGGGTCTAGGAATCGACAATTTAATCCTGAGTAGTTTAATGTTCCAAATTCTGCTTGGTTGGAATATAGCATCAATGATGATGCTATATTTTGTTTGTGTTACTATCTCTTCAAAAATAAATTTGAAAGTCATGGCAATGTGGAAAAATTATTTACACAAGATGGTTTAGAAATTGGAACCATGGTCCGAAAAAAATTCTATTGCATGTTGGTGAGGTGAATAGTATTCATAACAAATGTTTGAATAGGATGCTTGATTTTGCGAATCAACGTCAATCAATTCAATCTTCTCTTCACAAGCAAAGTGAAAAAACAAAAGTGATTATCAAATTCGTTTAAATGCCTCAATCGATGTGGTAAGGTTTCTCCTAAGAAACGGATTACCATTTTGTGGTCATCTGATTACAAAGGTATTTTTCTTGAACTTTTGAAATTTCATGAGTTTAATCGTCCGGATGTGGAAAATGATATATTACAACATGCTCCAAAAAATGATATGATGATTTGTTCGACAATTCAAAAAGAGATTGTGGGTGTTTGTACTAAAGAACACAATTAAATTTATCATCAAAGACTTGGATGGTGATTATTTTGGAATACTAGTTGATGAGTCAAAGGACATTTCATATAAAAGAGCAAATGAGACTAGTTTTACGATATGTTAACAAAAATGGAGAGTTGACAGAAAGCTTTTTGGGTAAGCTTTTTGGGTATTGTTCATGTGAGTGATACATCCGCAAGATCATTGCAAAGATTAATTTACTCTTTATTTTTGTATCTCTCGTTATGCCTATCAAGACTCCGTGGACAAAGTTATGATGGAGCTAGTAATATGCAAGGAGAAAAAAATGGCCTAAAGTCTTTGAATTTGCAAGATGCTCCACCTACATATTATATTCATTATTTTGCTCACCAATTGCAGTTGACAATTGTGGCTCTTTCTAAAAAGCATCCGGATGTGAAAAATTTCTTTTATGTTGTAAATTCTTTGTAAATGATCCTCTTTTCATTTCTTTTTAAAGCAATAGTGAATATGTCACTTCATAGAGTTTTCACACAATTAAATAGCTTAATTATTTTTAAAAATGATGTCATCAAGAAATACAGTAAACTATTTATTTCATTAGTTTAAGTCACAATCTTTAATAGAGAAGGGTTCATTTTATTAAAATACCCTAAGAGAGAAGAGAAAATACATCATAAGATGACTGCAAATTAAAGGACAACAACCGACCCATAAAAGACTTAAATATCGAAACAAATGGACTTAATCGACAAACCAAAATTAAATAAAAGAAGATTTGATAAATTAAACTCTTCTCCAGTGACTCAATGACCTAGCCTTCACATCATCTTTTAGCCGCAACAACGTTCTTCACTTTTTGAATTAGAGACCTATCAATTTTGTGAGAATTTTTAGAGGAATCATAAAAAAATTGTTTGCCATTTGGGGAATAAGCAAGAATGATAACCTGATCTCCTGTTATCAATGATTGTTCACGTGATTTCTTGACAAGATTTGCCATTTCCGTTTTGAAAGTTGCCTCTGTCATCATTGTTTGAGTATCTTGTCGACGTATAATTTTATTTTTTGTCCTTAAAAGAACTTTTGAAAAAAAAGTTGATTTAACTAAATAAGCTTGAAAAACATTGAGAAGAAAGTCACGTAATTTATAGGCGATAATTAATTTTTTTTACTTCGTGGTTAAGTTAAGTCTATAAATGAATTGTATATTATGTAGTTTTTTTTTAAGAGATTTACGTTCCTTAAAATATATTTTGACTCCAATTTTGATGGTACATGAGTTACTTTTTTTTTCCATTCAAGTATTTCAAGAGATTTACAATCCTTAAAATATATTTTCACTCCAATTTTGATTGTACATGAGTTACATTTTTTTCCATTCAAGTGTCTCAAGAGATTTAGAGGGTGTTTGGATTGACTTAAAAGTTGGTCAAACCTACTTTAAGTCAATTTTTGACTTCTGAAAGTGTTTGAAAAAGATAAAAAAAAAATAACTTAAAATTAGTTTAAAATGACTTAAAATAAGCTAGGAAGTGTTTGGTAAGGTAAAAAAATTGACTTAAAATAAGTCAAAAACTAAAAGTAGGTCTCCCCTACTTTTTATTTTTTTTTACTTAAAAATCATTCAAGTTTAACTTTTTATTTTTTACTTATAAGCTACTTTTTAAGCCAATCCAAATGAACTCTTACAATCCTTAAAATACATATTGACTCCAATTTTGACGGTACATGAGTTACATAAGTGTTTCAAGAGATTTACAATTCTTAAAATACATTTTAACTTCAATTTTGATGGTACATGAGTTACATTTTCTCCATTCAAGTGTTTCAAGAGATTTACGATCCTTAAAATACATTTTGTTTCTTATACATGAATGTACAAGTTTTAGTTATTAATTATAAAATTTCATATTAATTGTAATCTAATTGTATAAATAGCGAAATGCTAATTGTTTGTCAAAAATTACGGAGGTTACAACTGTCACAAAATGAATGTATTCAGAATTTGATAAAATAACTAACGGAGGTTTATAATCATCCTAAAAAATCACTGTCAAAAAAACACAGCAAATCAATCATAATATATGTAACTGTAGGACTTGTGAAAATCACTGCTACAATTATTTGTGAGGGTTAGTAAACTATATATTTAAAATGCGGCTTCGCAGATAAACATCAAATTTATATTTAAAATATGATTTCACTATTTTCAATTTTCTCATATTAAACCTATCAACAATGAAGTAAAGTCAAAAGGTCAAGAGTAGACCTAAAAGAGATATTTATATGCTAACTCAATTTTAATAATTTATCTAGTTAAATTAATAAACTTTATTTTGTATCAATAAATTCACTCTTGAATTTTTATATCAATAAAATCACTTAACTTAATTTATCATTAAAAAAATATATCACCATCCATTTCCTCCCCTAAATCAAGGTTTTAGTCACCGAATCACTGTAACCATCACAAAAATAAAACAAAACCATTGTCAAATTCGGAGAAGAAGTCACAGTTCTGCTAAGTAATAAAAAGAACAAAAATGGATGAACATTTTATATATTTGAAAAATTAAAACTAATATTCAGGGGTAAAAAAATATGTTTTTTTAGGAGAATTCATAAATAAATCGAGATGTTTGTTAGCATCACCCAAAAGCATCAATGGCAATTCAATCGAGATGTTTGAACTTGATATATACTAATTAAGGCACTGTTCTGGTGTATCCACGATTTCAAAAGGATGGGGGCACTATTATGAAAAGATGTATCTAAGATATAAATTTGATCGATTTGATATTTATGTTCTTAACACTAAACTATTAAATTTTAAAAATTATAGGTTTAACATAAATAATACTAGTTTTAAATTTCAATATACACATTTGATTTATTATATAAAAAATTTACCGTGCTAAGTTTTTTTTAGGAATTTTCAATATTACACACTTGAAAATTTTGAAAGATTAAAGAAAACAACAAAAAAAATGATTGAAACGCCAAAAGTGTTATCGATAACCACTTGGAGGGGTGTTACTAACAAAAATGAGATAGATAGATATATAAGATTTAAATTTCTATCTGTATTTAGAGAGGTACACCTAGTCATCATCATATTGATATGCTACTTTTAGCGTGGGTTCATGACACCTCTATATTTAAATATTTTTAAAAAAATATAACACTACTATATATAATCTAGAGAGGGAAGCATGGTTTCAAGTGAGCCCACGAAACCCCTCTAGATACGCCTCTCTGTTCAAATTTCGTATTATTGACAGTTTTCTTTCCACCACTTTTCAGCCATCAGAATTTAAATTGGATCTAATCGAAAAATAATTACTGTTATTGCCCCGCTATTGCTACGATAAGGCAGAGGATTCTTGCTAATATCATAATATAGTTTTCACTAATTAAGTTTATCAGTAAAAAAAAATTTTGATAAGTTTTCTTTAATTTTATATATTTATAAAGTTTATATTTATATAGCATAAAAATAATTTATTTTGCTTTGTCAACTTTTTTAATGATAAATTTGGTTGAGTGATTTTATTGGTATAAAAATCAAAGTTCAGTGATTTCATTGATATAAAATACAGTTCAATTACTTTACTAGATAAATTATCAAAGTTGAGTGACCTTTTGAGCTATTAACTCTATGCTAAAACGATGTAAAAGACAAATTCGATTAACAATAGATGCTTACAAACTTCAGAGGTCAATTCGATTAATTAAGGAGTTTCTTAGCTTAGATAAGTTGGAGATTCACCATAATTGAAAAAGTGAAAATAAAATATAGTTAATAAGTCATAAAGTAAACTAAAATGAAATGAAAATGAGAAGGAAAAACGATATTATAAAGAATGTTAATGTTTAGAGAATTAAAGAGCATATCTAGGGTATAAAGCATGTCACCACCAGTGACTATAAGTAGAATTCACAGATTAGCAAAAGCTGAAATTTTCTTCCACATTACTACTATATAAAAGCGGTTAGGAGAAGATTATTGTTCGTTGATATGCCTATTTTTAATTGAGGAATTTTTAAAAATTCAGTATTTTTTTAATTTCAATTTATTTATCTTTTTTTTTTTGATATATCATATATTTGTAAATTATATAAAAAGTATTATAAATCACAATAATTTATAACTTATAATATTTTAATTATATAGAGGCAACTACTGACTAGAAGCAAACAATTCATCGACATGCCTTCTAGCTGAGGGTATTTCTGAAAAATAAGTACCCTCTGTGTTTCAATTTATTTGTCATATTTATTTTGGTCTATTATATGTTTGAAAGTTACGTAAAATTACTATAAATAATAATAATTAACTTAAAATATTTAAAAATAAAATAAAAATTTGGTTGACTCTCAAATTCTACGCGTGCCACAAAAATTGGACAAATAAAATAACAATACTATTTTAAAATTATGTAAAGAGTACTATAAATCACAATAATTAGTAACTTAAAATATTTAAGAAAACATATAAAAAATTGTGAGTACTCTCGAAATTCTATCTGTGCCATATAAATTGGGATAGTGGGAGTACAAAATAAATTTGGAAATAATGTATAAATTTGTAATGAACCGTTATGTCATTTCGAACACTAAACCTATTTCTTTCATAAAAGAACCTTCCCGTAAATTTGAATTAAGAATTGTGAACTGTTTGTTTAACTACGATTATTTAGTTGATGGATATTTATTAAAGGGGAGCTTTCGCATATAGCCACTCAAAAATAGCTTATTTACGCTCCATAGCTATAGTTTGCTAATTATGATTCGTAGCTACATGTTATAGGAAGAAGAGTGGCGAGCGAGATCGGGAGAGGGAGGAGAGAGGCGAGCGAGAGAGTGGGAGAGAGGTGAATTATACAGGTATATCGGTTAGATAATTGTATATATGTAACTGGTATACATATGTATTTATATATCTGGCGAGCGAGATTGGGAGAGGGAGGAGAGGGGCGAGCGAGATTGGGAGAGGGAGGAGAGAGGCGAGCGAGATTGAGAGAGGGAGGAGAGATGCGACCGAGATTAGGAGAGGGAGGAGAGATGCAAGCGAGATTGGGAGAGGGAGGAGAGAGGCGAGCAAGAGCGAGATTGTATAATTCGCATCTCGTTTGTATAACTCGCAAGTGCGTTTGTATTATTCACAGATTTTTTTGTATAATTGAGTAGTACAATAACAAATATGATAAAACTCGAAATAACAAATTGATACAAATATAACCATATGAACTTTAAGCAGTTATACAAATTATATCATACAAATTACGTTATATAAATTATATTATACAAAATCCAAAAACTACACGTGTATACAAACTTTAAAAAGTTATTCGAAAAAAGATTGAATGTATATGGTGATAAAACTGAAAAACCAAAGGAAGTCATCTTCATATACAAATACAAACCATTGTATACAAATACACATCAAACGAAGAATTGTTAAATTGCGAATTATACAAATGTGGCGAATTATACAAACATGATCAATTATACAAACTCGAAGTCAGCCCACGTAATTAATAGTTAATGTTAGTCGTGAGTGATAATTATAGCAAATTATAGCTATGATGACTAATTAACTAGTATAAATTTGCTTAACCATGTAATTTTTCCTTTTTTAAATAACTAACCCTTAATTGGCTGTAAATGGGCCAAGTCTTAAATTTATTTAATATCCTATGTCATTTGGCCTATATGTAGAAATAAAGTTAATAAATTCAGCAATTTTGGTTCATAATTAATTGAGGGTAAATAAACTAAGCAAGAAAACTTACCCATGCGACAACTAAGCAGAGAAGCCGTGAGTTCTTCAGGTAGTCACTCGTCTAATCCATATATTTATTGATTTATGCCATAGTTATTTTATTATTAGTATAATGTGGATTGTTAAAGGAAATTAGATAAAATTGAATTGGAAAAGTTGGAAACTAAGTCAAAGCATAATTGAACTTTGAGGGGATAATATTATGGTTGGATATGAAATGAAGGTGGGCTAAGGTGATTACTGGTTGACTTTTGGGAGACAAATTTGCTATCTTCAGTTATTAGCCGCAAGGTGCTAATGATTACTATATATTTGAGACAGTTAAATAATAGGCTACTTAAATATCATTAAAGTTATGATAATTGGAGGAATTGAGATTTATCCTTAGACTTGAACTTTAGAAAATTGACTATAGATTTGAATGAGTTATTGATTCTAGGCTAGATATATGATAATATGGGTGTCTATGGACTCGTTAACTTATGAATTATGCATACTTGATAGATTGGAAACATTCTGAGGCATTGAGGAAAGGAAAAACATTGGGAATCAGCTTGTTTGACTTCGGTTCTTCAGTGAAGGTAGGTTATGATTTATTCTATGTGATAGAGAGACTTTTAATAGTAATTGATAGTCATTAAGTGATATTGTGAAATTTTCTATGTACTTGGTTGTTGTGGTTTGGATAATTCATATGTTGTTGATATTGGTCTGTAATCCCAAGACTGCGAAATTCATAATCTTGAACTTGCTCTATTAAAGTGATGCATTGAATAAAGAAGGCTTGATGAAATATTGTTAATGAAGTGGAAAGTGATGATAAATAATGATGAATTAACTATGTTGTTGGATCGGGTGCCACGAACCGACACATTACATTTGGATCGGGTACCACGAACCGGAACGATATATTTGAATCGGGTACCACGAGCTGACACGATATATTTGAATCGGGTGTCACGAACCAGCACGATATATTTGGATTTGGTGCCACGAGCCTGCACAATATTATTGGATCAGGTGTCACGTTCCGGCACGGTAACATTAAAAGAAATATATCAAAATAACTTAAATGTTCTCAATCTCATTTCCCAAAAGAGTGTGGTAGGGAGGCCTGAGTCATCATGTGTGTTCTTCATAGTGTTGATTGATTACATATTGGCTTTGTTACGTTGTCACTTGTTCATGTTGTTTGTTGTTTGTCACCTGCTAAGTGCTATAGTTAATTTTATACTATTATTTTATGCATATTGATTTCTGTTTTGAGTCGACCAATGATATCTACTCAATACATGTTTCTCTGTACTGACCCCTACTTGTATTTTTCTTCATGTTCCTTTTGTGGAGTACAACGAGTGTACCACTAGCTTTAACTCGCCCTCAGCTCTAGCCAATCTCCAACACATCAGGTTCTAGGGCGAGCTATTCATTCTAGCTCATGTTGGATTCTCTCGGTCGTGTCATGATGTCCTCAGTTTTCGGACACAAACTATTTATTTATTTATTTATGGTATCTTTGATACTCTTAGACTTGGTATTTGAGAATTAGTTGTCTTGACGTGATGACTTTCAGTGAGAAACGATGTTTAATAGACTTTAGTGGATTTGTATTTTTTTACCTTAATAAGATTTGAGCTTTCGCATTATGGTTGGATTTCGTAAGTTGAACAATTAATATAAGTTGGGTTGAATTCATTGGTTCGCCCACCTAGGAGGTTAGGTGTGGATGTCACTAATGACTCGTTTTGGATCATGACAAAAGTACTATAAATTACAATATTTAACAACTTAAAATATTAAAAAACATATACAATTTATGTTTGACTCTCCAAATATTATCTATGTCATAAAAATTAGGACAAAAAAATAACACACATGCATATTGAGCTCGTACTGCCACAGGCCTATATATTTATAAAAGCAGAGATTTGCATCGACATATGCATAATATGGCTAGAGATGATGTCTGAACAAGCCCATTATAGTTTACACTCTAAAGATAATATAAGAAACGAGATAATTATACACACTAAAAAAGTGCCCAAGATTTCAAAAAGATAATATCCATTGAAAATATTTTGTAACTAGATATGAAAAATACATATACATAAATGTAATTATAATTTTTAATTATGTATTTATACAGGTTGTTTGGTTCAATTCTTATATTGCGTTTTACTTTGATCACAATTAAATAAAATATTATCGATTTTCAAAATTCAAAACTAAATCAAACTAAGAGAATGCTATTTTTATTTTTATTTGAATTTAGACTGGGCAATTTTACAATTTCTCGTGAACACTCTTAGAAGTGTAAAGAAAACCTAACACAGACTAGTTACTTTATAGCCATACTATTTAAAAGAAAGCTTTTATATTGTAAATTCTTTGTAAATAAGTTTTTTTTTAATTTCTTTTAATCAATAGTGAATTGGCTTCTTCGTAGAGTTTTCATATAATTTTGTAGCTCAATTACTTAGAGGAGTGATATAATAGACTAATGTATAAACATATATTTACGAGTTGACATCACATTCTTTAACAGAGAAGTATTTATTTTATTAAAATTAAGGGAGAATAGAAAATCTACCATAAGATCTTATACTTCATAGTATAAGATCATGGAGGACTAAAGACACAATAGTAAATGATTAAGCAAATAAAAATCAAAGGACAACAACGACCCAAATAAAGACTCACATACTGAAATAAACTGACTTCACTGAAGATAAAAACTAAATAAAAGAAAATAGATAAATCCTTCTCCAAAGACAATCAAATCAATGACCCTCTTTGACCGCAGAAGCATTTGCATCATTGAGGAACCTCTCTATTGTATCAAAACTGTTGGAGGAATCATAAGCATATGATTTGCCAGACGGGGAATAAGCGACAATAGCAATATGTTCTCCCATTGTAATATAAAGTTCATGTGCTTCCTTGACAACACTTGCCCATAGCTTTTTGAAAGCTACCATGCGTTTTGCTTTAGATGTTATCATCTTCAGTTCAATCTTCTGTCGGCGTATAATCTTAGTTTGTGCCATTACAAGAGTTTTTGGGGAAAGAAAATGGTTTGACAGAATAAGCTTGAGAAACTTTGGGAACAAAGTTGTGTAATTTATAGGTGATGATATTTTTTTATTATTTTGTGATTAAGTCAAGTATATAAATGAATTGATTATTATGTATTTTTCTTTGAAATTTACAATCCTTAAAATACATTTTGACTCCAATTTTGACAGTACATGAGTTACATTTTTTCCTTTCAAATGTTCAAAAGATTTACAATCCTTAAAATACACTTTGACTCTAGTTTTGACGGTACATGAGTTAAATTTTTTCCACTCAAGTGTTTCAAGATATTCACAATCCTTAAAGTACATTTTGACTCCAATTTTGACGGTATATGGATTACATTTTTTCCATTCAAGTGTTTCAAGAGATTTACAATCATTAAGATACATTTTGACTCCACTTTTGTCGGTACATGAGTTGCATTTTTCCATTAAAGTGTTTTAAGAGATTAACAATCCTTAAAATACATTTTGATTCCAATTTTGACGGTACATGGGTTATATTATCTCCATTCAAGTGTTTCAAGAGATTTACAATCCTTAAAATACATTTTGACTCCACTTTTGTCGGTACACGAGTTACATTTTTTCCATTAAAGTGTTTTAACAGATTTATAATCCTTAAAATATATTTTGACTCCAATTTTAAGGGTACATGAGTTACATTTTTTCCATTCAAGTGTTTCAAGAGATTTAAAATTATTAAAATACATTTTAACTCCAGTTTTGATGGTACATGAGTTAAATTTTTTCCATTCAAGTGTTTCAAGAGATTTAAAATATTTAAAATACATTTTGACTCCAATTTTGATGGTACATGGGTTAGATTTTTTTCCATTCATGTGTTTCAAGAAATTTACAATCTTTAAAATACATTTTGACTCCAATTTTGACGGTACATGAGTTGAATTTTTTTCATTAAAGTGTTTTAAGAGATTTGTAATCCTTAAAATACATTTTGATTCTAATTTTGATGGTACCCGGATTACATTTTTTCCATTCAAGTGACATCTTCTAATATTTCCAAAGTTACTCCAGTTTAAAAATTGGTTGTTTTTAGTTAAATTTTTAAAACTTTTTTAGATTTATAAAATAAGTAACTCATATTTTTTTCCTATTTTTTGCATTATTTATACGGAAATTGTATAAAATAGCAAACTATTAATTCAAATTAAATGCTATAACCATAGTTTGATTTAATTGTAACCCATAGCAAACAGTTGTCATTCACCTCTCTCCCTGAATTACTCGCTCTCCACTCTTGATTTCTCGCTGGGCAATCTCTCCCTCGCCTCTCTCACTTTATACAAACACAAATGTATAAAATGCGTTTGTGTTTGTATAAAGCGAGGCAAAACTGTATATATACATATCTTTTCGTTCGTCTCTCTCCCCAGAGAATCTCGCTCGTCACTCTCCCAGATCTCGCTCGCCACTCTTACTCGCCTCTCTCACTTTATACAAACACAAATATATAAATTTTGTTTGTGTTTGTATAAAGCGAGAGAAAATTGTATACAAAAATACAAATACATATATTTTCGTCCGATACACTTATAATTATACAAATACAGATCTTCCCTTGCCCAGTTTTCTTTTGTCTTTCTCTCTTTCTCGCTTTATACAAACACAAATTATACAATTAATTCTTTTGTATATGTATACTGAAACAGATTATACAATTGATTCTTTTGTATATGTATACCGAAATATACATATTAATAGTCATAGCAAACATATACTTTGTTATGGAGTACAATTATACAAACTATACGTTATAGCATACAAATATAATTTGGTTTATAGATATTTAAAGTTGTTTATTATTGTAATTTATAGTATTATTTTTATGTAACTTTCAGTAATATATGTAGTTTTTTTGTTCCAATCTATTTGGCTGACAGATTTTTTATATGTTGTTAAGATTCAAATTATAGGAGATTTTGAGTTGGCTTGAACTAAAAAATAATATGTATATAGTTAATAATTTTGATATGTAATAATATATTTTCATATTTTTAAACACATAGCATACGAAAAAGAAAAGTAAAATAAATAAATTAAAAGCGGGAGAAATATGTGAAAAAAGTTATTCAAGTTGGCCCTTCTTTTTACTACAAAATTGGTGCATGTGTAGAAGCTTTATTTTAATTGTGTGGAAGCACATAAGATAGGAGGACGACAATAAGCTCCTCTCTTTACTGCCTTAGTGATTAGTACTAGATAAAGAGCACCCGTGCAAGGCACGTGCTTTAAGTATTGAGACACAACTAAAGAAGAGATAATTAAATCTAATATTAACACAATTTTGCCTCATAGTATTGTCACGATCCAGATCGCCGTGAGTGGCACCCACACTAACCCTCCGGTGGAAGAATCAAAACTATAGCCAAACTAACAAATTTTATGAACACTAAGACATTTAAAGATACGGAAGCAGGTTTAAATGTCAATAAAAATGGAGTCCCCATAAACTCTAAGGTTTTAACAAACAACTAACCAAACTAATGTGGAAGAACAATCCTTATAACCTGAAAGTCATTGTACCAAAGCTCTAATAACGACAAGTCTAAGAACAAGGGTACAATCCCGAAACTAAACAACACCTTAAACAAAAGTCGGAGTCCAAAAAGAGTGGACTTAAACAAGAAAGATCCATGGCAGCCTGAAAGAACTGGCTCACCCTTGAATCCGGTCACGCTCAATAGTCACTTAGCTGAGGTCTATCAATAGCCACTTGAAGATGCCTGTACTCAACAAAGAAAGAGCAAGTGCAGTATCAGTACACAACCATAGTGTACTTGTAGGGTCACACAGCTATCCCATTAAGTGCAACATACATAAGTCATTAAAACAATATAATAACATGCATAAACGGAATATACACAATATTGATATCATTTACGAACAACGGAAAATTTCACATTTATCAAGATATACAGTTATGTCAAATCAATGGTCCTCTCATGGAACCCACACCCAAACTGTTAGCATAGCGGAACGTGGTATCCGATCCAATGTCTATGCTGAAACGTGGCAATCAATCCCATATTTATGTCGAAACGTGGCAACCGATCCAATGTTTATGTCGGAACGTGGCAATCGATCCAATGTTTATGCCGGAACGTGGCAACCGATCCAAGTTAGTGTGTTGGAACGCAACGCCCCATCCATTTAACAAGCCACAATCACAATCACAAGTATATTCTCAAAATCATACAATCAAGCCATAATTCATGGCGTTCATCATTCATCTATCCTCATCCACAAGTAGTGTGATCAATACTGCAACATCCGCATATATACACGTATTATAATGAAGCAATAACAAACATATATCACACAATCATGAAATCACAACCATCACCTACCTCGAATCCAAGCTTGAATCCCCTAAGGCACTTGAATCTTCCCTTTCTAGATTCTTCCTGCTTGTTCGTGGTCTAAAAACATACAATTAACGCAAGGATCAATAAACGAGGCCTAATTACCCGGATTATAATCAACATTATCAACCCTAGGCCATGCTCATGATCCCAAGTATCCAAATTAGGGCTTTTTGCACCACAGTTTCTAGATCAAAACTCTTCCCCATCGATAATTACCTATTAGACTACGTTCTACGGATCGAAAACAGATTTGAAGAGTTAAAATCTTACCTTTAGCTTCAAGAATGGTGGAAAACTGTCAAGAATCGCCTGAGGTTTGTTCCTTAGCTCTAAAAATCGAAAAGTGCAGAATAAAGATGTTTTGGGGTTTATTTACGACCTTAAGTCGCGTCTGGCCCGCAACAACGTCCCTCACCCCGCTACAGCGGCCCCGCCAGAGCGACCAAAACCACCGCCAAAGTGGCTTACACAAAACAGTGAGCTATTTTAATAATTCCAAGACCCCCATTTCACAACACACCTTTAACTAACTACGCTTAGAAAAATACCATTCACGCTAAAATTGATTCCGGGAGTTCTACTCACCCGAATTCAATTCCATAAAGTCATACGGATTCCTTAATGATTTATCTAACTACTCATGTAATCAAAATCATAATTAGATCGCTCAATTGCTATCAGATTTCCCTACACCTTAATGACTCCAATTTCGTCCAAATCTGGACTGGGTTGGGAAATTCCAAGTTACTACGAAAAAGTTTTTCGGCCCAAATTTTTTCTCCGTTGGCTTTTCCATTACTATGGAACTCGGTCGTTACAATAGATATCAATTTACCCATCTCTCGTCCCCGAGTAATCAACTAGGAAAGACTGGCTAAAGTAAGAGTAGAGTAGTATCTGAATCGTCGAATCACTGGGGATACTTGTTCCGCATACTTTTTTCGTCGACTCTCAGATGCTAGAAGTTTAGCTTGGATACTTCTCACCTTATCCTGAGCATCCTTCACTAAATCAACTCCCAAAGATTTTACATCTTCAGCCTCAAACCAACCAATTGAACACCTACACATCCTCTCATACAATGCCTCAATGAAGTCATCTCAATACTCGAGTGATAAATATTGTTGTATGTAAACTTAACTACAACAAAAGTGATTCCCAACAACCACCAAAGTTGATCGTACACACGTCTACAACATGTTATCAAGGACCTTGACACAATTATCCGGATGAATCCTTTAGCACTTAAGCATGATAAAATTCCAAGTCAATACTCGCTACAAATAGAAGTGAACCTGAATCAACCAACACACACTCATAATACTCAAACAATCATAGTTCTTAACAATATCTCCATCCCACAACATAAATTCCCATGAACTTAAGTTATAACAAATTTGATCTTTAGAAATCAGATACTCATCGAGGGATATGTCCAAGCATACAACCCTTCCATCAACACTATCGAAATGCTAGCTTTAGTAATTGTAGATTACCTCTTAAGAACAATAGAATTGTACCCAATGATCCCCATATTCAACCACACATAATTGATACATAACCTCGACGACTAGAGGAATATTAAGATTGTCGGACAACCACAAATACGTATGGTATCTCTTCTATAAATTCTCATAAGCAAGGTGGTACATATAGAATCACTAAAATACTTTAACAAATCCAAGACAACACCAATTATGTCATTCGAAATAACCAAATCTTCCCAATCTTCCCACTCAACCAAGAGAACATCACAGGATTTGGTACCCCTGATCCACCACTAGGGATCCACCCACAAAAGTGAAAACACATTAGAGCATAGCTAGTGAATCATACTCACAACACTAACAACCATCATCAACACTCCGACCTTTTACCTTATTATAAACCAACAATTTTTAAAAAATGAAACCTTTCTTAGGTACTTAACAATCAATAGTAGTAAACTTACGACTCGCCCTAGGTGTAAGTCCTTTCAAATGCTTAATACCGGATACAATTGATCATTTCTCACCTTGCCAATTCATACCTTGACAAAATACATCACCACGAATGTAGACTCACAATGTAAAATCTAAATTGTAATTTCCACCATATAACACAATCCCTTTGTCTATCAACATTACCTTGTACCTTGAATATTTTTATGAATTCATGGATCTCCGTTTATCATTGATCGCATCTCCATCGATCTTACCATATATTTTGCTAAAATTTCAATCATACTCATTACTAGACTCAAAAAAACAAAACCAAGCATTGTCATCATACTCAAGCTAATGTCTGCACACTCCTTTCTCAAGTCTTTTGTGATAGTTTTTGACCAACCTGATGGATCCGTGACACTATTACCATAGCCACAACAAAACTAATGAAATCACGCGTCTCTGAACCCAATATCTACCCCTCTAAAGATATCTCTTTAGCCTTTGCAATAAAAAATATATTTTTGCTCTCGCCTCTCTTTAAAGGTTGTACTACCTTGTACTATATTTTTATTCGTTATGACTCTAGCTCTTTAATTTTTATTCGAACGGTGTCCCACCATCTCTTAAAATTTTCCATACAACCACGTTACTCACCAATATTAGAAAACTACAACCTTAGATACTCGCAAGTCATAATTACTATACATAAATTCACTTCACCAACAATTTTATTATATAGTTGCATCCCGTCACAATCCATCACGAACTCTTATGACCATTACGCTCAGTCAGGCTTGACTATCACTACGAAGTCAAGCTTTTCATTAACACGACACCTCAAACTCAGGTAAACTTATCAAATTCAAAGGACTAACCCAATTTTTATACTCACTTTCCTACTAAAATCTTAAATTTTCTTCACCCAAGTATACTCAATGGGACTTTCTTTATCCATAAGCTTGTCGTTTCGGTATCAATCCACTCATTTATGGCTTAAGATAAAATCACCATACCTCATACTACCCTCATTCTTCTTAACAAACAAGAAAGGAGCACCCTACGTGGAAGCACTAGGACGGATGAAATCTTTATCCAGAAGCTCTTGGATATGAGCCTTAAGCTCTCTTAATTCTGCCGGAGCCATACGATACAGTGGGATGGAAATGGAACGAGTATCAAGTTCCAAGTCAATGTAGAAATCTATATCTCTATCCGGAGGCATACCAGACAAATCAGTAAGAAACACTTCTCTAAATTCTGACACCACAGGAAATAGATTCAATTAGAAGGAGACTCAACCTAAACATCCAGAATATGAGCCAATTACGCCAAACAATCCTGCCCCACCAGTTTCCTACCCCGCACGAACGATATGACCTTAGCTGACTTAGGCTTGTACACCCCTTCCCACTCTAATATTTCCCTACCGGGGATCTCTAGATTTAACGACTTAGTATTACGATTAAGCCCGGTATAATAGGGGGACAACCAAGTCATGCCTAAGATTATATCAAGTCAGTCATATCCAGCATAACCAAATCAACCCAAATCTGAAAATTCATAAACACAACATGACAACACGATATACATGTGTGACTATGACTGACTTTTCAACTGGGGTAGAAACGTGGATGGGGGCATCAAGTATATCACAAACCACATTAAATCCCAAGGCAATTGAACTAACACATACGAATAAGTAGAACCTGGATCAAACACAACAATAGTCATACGGGCACAGACAAGAGTAGCACTAGTGACCACTGCATCACACACCTCAAACTCGGTCTTGCCCGAAAAAGCATATAATTGAGCCCTGTCATCTTGACGGGCAACCTTCTCGCCTGGCTGCACTACTCATCTGCCAGTATTACTATTTCCCTAGCCTCTACGTCCTCGCTGATTTCCTCTTCATATGCCCAGGTTCTCCATAATTTTAACACACTTTATAACTTATATTAGATTGTTGAACACTGAATTAGATCGTGGGGGTTAGTTCGAATTCGATTTAGGTTCTATAAGGAGACCTGAAAAAAACAGAAGAGACAAGGCTAAGGTTCTGTCTCGCCCTATCCCATTCTACCGGAGAATTTCCGCTTTGGCGGAAAGATCCCGCCCTAGAGGCTCTGACGGAAACAGTACCCAGGCAATAAATTTTTCTGGGGTTTTTTTCTTTTCTAACTCTCCCAACGGGTTTCAGATTTACTGAGCAATTTAGGATAATCCTCTAAACTAGGATAATCATTGTCTACCCTGAGTCAATCCAACGATACACAATCTAAGTCATTCTTATTAATTCAACACCATAACCCATACATCCCAGGATACACCCAGACACTCTCACAGTTATTACTCAATCATAAGACACGTCCAGATCTTTCTTACGAATCACATTGTACATTATCTAGACCCTTGCATCGAACTTAGTTGTGACCTTCTTTTCACAACAAGTTCCACAATACTCAAGTAGTTACAACTTGCAGATAAGTCCAAATTCTTTAATTAGTTCATTCCATAGACGACCATTACTGATCATCTATGCCTTATATGACCCCTAAGGCCAGATACCAATTGGAACCTTCTCAGTTCCAATTAATTTTCTTGTGTCCTTTTAGCCGGAACTGCGATGTCTAGTTCATTTCATTGAGATACCAATTGGAATCGGGAGATACCAATTGGACTCAACTCATACCACAAGCGACAATAGTAGCTAGCGAGCCCCACAAAACTGCTAATTTCAATCATAGAACTTGGTCGAACCCAATTCTTAACCACCTCAATCTTTAACTGAAGGTAACCAGACCTTAAATCAATATTAGAGAAAAACATATGCACCTTGCAATTGGTCAAAAATATCATTTATTCGAGGCAAATGATACTTGTTCGGAATGATGACCCTATTCAACTGTCGGTAGTCTATACACATGCTTTCTTGCTAGTGATGGTGTTACCATTTTTGTTGCTCTAGTTCGGACCATAGAGTGAAGGAGGAAAGATACTAATTTATATCACCCAGATATCAATTGGTTTCAAGTAGCACGAAGGAGTAGAAAGAATTAAGTTTTTTCCTAAAGTCCTATAGCTTCTCGAAGAAAAGTACGAACGTCATCGTATTGTTCCGCAAGACTCTACTAGACTCGTTTTGGTACAATGAGATCAACAAACCTAGGGCTCTGATACCAACTTTGTCACGATCCAGACTGTCGTGAGTGACACCCACACCAACCCTCCGATGGGAGAACCAAAACTATAGCCCAACTAACAAATATTATGAACACTAAGGCATTTAAAGATATGAAAGCAGGTTTAAATGTCAATAAAAATGGAGTCCCCATAAACTCTAAGGTTTTAACAAACAACTAACCAAACTAATGCGGAAGAACAACCCCTAGAACCTGAAAGTCATTGTACCAAAACTCTACTAACGATAAGTCTAAGAACAAGGGGTACAACCCCGAAACTAAACAACACCTTAAACAAAAGTCGGAGTCCAAAAAGAGTGGACTTAAACAAGAAAGATTCATGGCAGCCTGAAAGAACTGCTCACCCTTGAATTCGGTCACCCTCAATAGTCACCTAACTGAGGTCTATCAATAGCCACATGAACGTGTCTTGTACTCAACAAAGAAAGAGCAAGTGCAATATCAGTACACAACCACAGTGTACTAGTAGGATCACACTGATATCCCATTAAGTGCAACATACATAAGTTATTACAACAATATAATAACATGCATACACCGAATATACACAATATAGATATCATTTACGAAAAACAAACAATTTCACATTTATCAAGATGTACAATTATGTCAAATCAATGGTCTTCTCATGGAAACCATACCCATACTGTTAGCATACCAGAACGTGGTACCCGATCTAATATTTATGCCGGAATGTGGCAACTGATCCTATGTTTATGAAGGAATGTGGCAATCGATCTAATGTTTATGCCAGAACGTGGCAACCCATCCAATTTAGTGTGTTGAAATGCAACATCCGATCCATTCAACAAGCCACAATCACAAGTATATTCTCAAAAATCATACAATCAAGTCATGATTCATGGCGTTCATCATTCATTTATCCTCATCCACAAGTAGTGTGTTCAATAGTGCAACATTCGCATACATACACGTATTATAATGAAGCAAGAACAAACATATATCACACAATCATGAAATCACAACCATCACCTACCTCGAATTCAAGCTTGAATTCCCTAAGGCACTTGAATCTTCCATTTCCCGATTCTTTCCGCTTGTTCGTGGTCTAAAAACATATAATTAACGCAACGATCAATAAACGAGGCCTAATTACCCGGATTATAATCAACATTATCAACCCTAGGCCATACCCATGATCCCAAGTATCCAAATTAGGATTTTTCCACCATAGTTTTTAGATCAAAACATTTCCCCATCGATAATTACCCATTAGATTACATTCTATGGATCGAAAATGGATTCGGGAAGTTAAAATCTTATCTCCAGCCTCAAGAATGGTGGTGTAACACCCCTTATCTGAAAGCATACTAAATTTCATATTTTCAGAAGTTGCAGGTGCAACCTACGGTCACCACCCACGGACGATGGTCTGACCCACGGCTCGTGTTGTGGGTCCGGGGTTCACCACTGTAACCCCTCCACAAACCCAGCTTAGAAAATTTGGCTAAGTCTCGATCCACGGATAGACCCATGGTCCGTATGCCAGATTACAGTCTGTGATCTGTGTCCGTGGATCAAGGCCCCCTTTACCCAGCCTCTAACGCGAACGACGGCCGACCAGCACGGACTGTCGTTTGATCCACCATCCGTAAGTTTGCTCGTTGGTGAAGGTCAGCAACCAATTAGGGGGAAATTACTAATTGGATCAATTTCAAATGGTCATCATTCTTATCAAAAAAGGAATTAGCTGTCAAATGACCTACTATATTATAGATAATTGAATTCTCTTTCCAACGCCACCGAGTTTGCTAAAATCGCATCTCCGAGTAAGAAGTTATGCTCATTTTAGTGAAGCCCTATCGATAGACTTGACCTACGACCCCAACCTACGGCCCGTAGGTCCCGTCTATCGGTCACTCCGACAACAGTTAAGTCCGGGGACTTTTGGTCTTTTCCTATTTCATTTAACCCCTAAGCTACGTCGTCTAGACTCTAAATTATAAGGTTTTAGTCAGTTTAAGCCTAAAAACATAACTAGAACTTACCTAAGTCAATTCTTTAATCAAAACTTAGAAAGTTAGAGCGTAAGAGGAGAAAAGAGGTCAAGAACCCTAGTTCAAGAATGCAACAAGGTTCCATCAGTTCCAACCTCGAAATTGAAAGATTTCTTCGTGGAATTCGTCACCAGGTATGTGGGATTTCACTAGTGGGTTCCTTTCACCCATTAGGTCCCTAGTTTTCAGTCAGTTTCTTGATTCCCTTATTATGACTAGACCTAGGGTTTCTTGAATGTTAGAATTATTGGGTTCTTAGCTGTTAGAATGATCCAAATCAGATTAGTATGTTAATATTCAGTTTATTGCATGAATTCCAGAACCCTAGTTATGTATTTCTTTAGTCCTTGAATTACACATGCTAGGTAAGATATTTCAGTTATTCAGTTATACATGCCTATGTTATTAATGCCTCAATATCAGTTTAATTGTTGCATACTGAGTTTGCATATTCAGTTTGAGCTATCTAGTAACTTACAGAAATTCAGTCATAATGTGTTAATTACTCAATCCATTGGGAGTAGCATAACATCGAATTGGACTAGGGTTCAGCGTACCCAAATAGTCCCAGAACTACTAGCCACATAGGTTGTAAGTCCCCTCTGCGGGAATCATTTCAGTGATCACGCCAGCATGCCTCTATACTTCTGGCAGGGTATATTGCGTCCTCTCAATGGGGCGTATACATCAGATTCCACATTTAGCTCTAGTAGCTCCCACAGTTCAGTCGGATTCTATTGCATTGACCATTTATCAGTATATCCAACATTCAGTTTTAACATGTTATAAATTGGTCACTGCATTCAGTTAGCTCAGTTATAAATTAGGGTGTATATCATTGTTTATTTGCTTTGTTCAGTTATATGTTATTTCAACTTTATTCTATCCTGCAGCATTCAGATCACGCTTAGATCACTTCCCGATCGTCAGTTCAATAGCATATCAGTGGTGAGTCTTCATTCTTCGATGACCGTGATATGTTTATCTTTTCAGTACTTTTAGTCCTTTAGTTTCAGTTTTGCTAGATCTAGTTGGGGCATGTCCCAACATTTCTAATCAGTTTAGAGGCTTATTTTAGACATAGTTAGATTCAGCTTAGAATTGAGTTAATATCTTCTTTGTATTAAACTCATCAGTTTTCATATATCTCAGTTATAGTATATGGGTATTCCCCATTTTTTTAATTTTATTTATGATTATAGCTTCCGCATCAGTTTATTATTCAACTTATCTTTAGTATGCTCATGATCATGCCAATAGGGTTAGATTTGGATCATTTGTGGTCCTAGGTCCCGTCTCCGCATCTCGGGGGTAGTCTCGGGGCGTGATAGGTGAAAACTGCCAAGAATCGTCTGGGGTTCGTTCCTTAGCTCTAAAAATCAAAAATTACAAAATAAAGACGTTTTGGGATTTATTTACGACCTTAAGTCGTGTTTGGCCCGCCGCAGCGGCCCTCACCCTGCTATAGCGGGCTCGCCAGAGCGACCAAAACCACCGCCAAAGTGGCTTACACGAAACAGTGAGTTATTTTAATAATTTCAAGACCCCCATTTCACAACACACCCTTAACCAACGACGTTCAAAAAAATACCGTTCACGCTAAGATCAATTCCAGGAGTTCTAATCACCCGAACTTAATTCTGTAAAGTCGTACGGATTCCTTAACGACTTATCTAACTACTCATGTAATCAAAATCATAATTAGATCGCCCAATTGCTACCAGATTTTCCTACATCTTAATGACTCCAATTTCGTCTAAATCTGGACTAGGTTAGGAAATTCCAAGTTACTACAAAAAAGTTTTTCGGTCCAAAAAATTTTCCCGTTGACTTTTCCATAACGATGAAACCCGGTCATTGCAAGTATGTTACATTTAGTTTGCAAGAAATGCAGAACATTATACTGGGAGCTTGCTAGAAAGGCTAAAACATATAGTGTTTTTTGTTTTTTCGAGTAAGCCCATGGTTGTGGAAGCAGTACTACAAACTTCTTGTTTGAAGGCTATATCTTGTTCCTTTTAGTGGTCAATCTGGAACGATTCACCATTGAATTTTCAGTGTGTTGTTGCCATTGTAGTGGCAATTTGTTCCATAATGTCCACTGGGGAATTGCCAAAGCATATGCCAAATAACAGGTTGTTAGCCGAATGATGCAAATCTTATGAGATAGTTGCAAAACAATTCAAGCTATACTAATTAAGATTTCACATTAGGATATCCTATAATAGAACATTCATAAATATTTAAGCTAATCTTTACCAGCTTTCGATTACTTGATTTAGAGTATTAGATCTTGAAACTGCATTGTGCTCACATGCACGAAACTATCACTCTAGTTAAAGCTAAATGTTACAAGTCTTGTTCCTGAATTAGAAAAATAGTAAAAATAAATGAGAGGTGAAATTTGTTTCACCCTGCGATATATGCTCTCATAGCAGGCCAGGAAAAGCAAGATGGTATGGTAATGAAAGTGCAATCAAACTTACACTATTACTCCAGTTAATGCTAAAGGTTGGAAGTTTTGTTTCTGAATTAGAAATACACAAGTAATGAGAGGCAGAATTTCTTTCACCTTGCCATACATGAATACTCCAATCGGTTCCACCCATACTTATTTTCGATCAGCTAATTACTGTCAAATCGAACCCATGACTAAATCAGCCAAAAAAACATTGACATGTACATTGAAAATCAAGCAGATGACTTCTCAAAAATCTACACAAATTTGCTTCGTCAAACTTTGTTAAATGCAGTGTAGCCTAAATAACAAAAATAACAGAAAAGTCAATCCAAGTATGACTAATATTTTTAAATAAATAGTATTGTAGTAAAGCCTAGGGATCTTCAATTTTTTGAAATATAAATAATTGTGTACTCCTGTGATGGGCTGTTCTTCTAATTGTTTCTTTGTTTGTATATTCATCATTGTGGGGTTATTCCATTGTAATTTCTAGATTTTTATTTCAACTATAAGTTTTGATTTAGTTGGCCATAACATTTAGGAGTATTGCTGAGAGTGGACTCACAGGTAATTGGAGACGATGGGTTCCAAGAAGAGGAACTAAATCAGTAGTCCATATTGGAAAAAACTTTATCAGGATTTTGAGATCTTCTACTTGTTGCACTGTACATAGTCTCCATAGCTCAGCAGCGACTCTGTCCGGTTTCTTATCTTCTTCTGTGATCAAAGCTGGTTTGTGCAGGAACCTATTAAAACCGAGAACACGTTCATTGAAAATGTATAAGTATCTCCTATACTATGACCGAAATCTTAAAGACACATTTTAATTAAACTAAGTTCTATTACCCCTGAATCCATTTTTTTGTAATTTTGTGCACCTTTTTGGCTTACGTGACATCCAAATATCTCCACTCACCTCAATTGTGTGGAGTCACTAAGTGTGCCACGTAAGATAAAATGTGTACAAAATTACAAAAAAAAATAAGTTCAGGGGTAATAGGACCTTAGTTTAGTTAAGGTGTGTTTTTGGGATTTCGGTCATAGTCTAGGAGATACTTGTGTCTTATCCCTTCAAATTTCAATAACCTTGAAACTAAAACGGTTAATTTTCAAATAAAAATCTACATCTGGAGTCCCCAAAAGCAAAAGCATGGAAAATAATTCAGAGGGATGAGCGACAAGACTCATCAATATTTCGTTTGTTCAGGATATTGCAAAGAATCTTACATAATTATTTAGTTGTTCCATGCATATCATCGAACACCTTGGGTTCATCAATCTTCCCCCAAAATTATGGCAATTGGATAAAAAAAAAAGTAATACATACATATAGAAAATGTAGCAAAATATTATACGGTACTATGAGTATGATCAAATTTAGTAAAGAAAAAACAAAGAAGAAGCAGCAGCAAACCGAAAAGGGAAAAATGGAGTGCCATTTTTCCTCCTTTGGTAATTGTTAGTGGGAAGAAAGCTCTGCATTTGCAATAGCAATGGCAAGAGGGGAAGGACACGCGTGAAACCCAAAAAGCAAGTCGCTGGAGCTTGTTAATAGGTCAGAATAGAAGCAAAATGACGGATTTAACAACACCAAGTTGAGAAGTTGGACGAATTGCTTAAATCTGGAGAAATTCTTACTAGGCAGGCAAGGATTAAATCAAGAACGTGGCCTTCATCGATCGAGTGATACTCATTGGGATCCCATTTCAAGACCTTGTGAAATTTCATGATTATAATTTCTTCAATTGCTAATGTGCTTAAAGATATGAAAGAAGATTCTCCACGCGATCTTGATAATCTTGCAACAAGTAATCTTTTAGATAAAATTCAAGAATTTAAATCTATATATCTTTGTGTTGCATTTGATGTTCAAGATGTTGTTTCTTACAAATGAATTGAGAAAAGCTTTACAAAAGAAAGATTTAGATATCGTCAATGCTATGGGATTGCTTAATCTTTCAAGGAGAAGATTACAAACAATGAGAGAGAGTGGTTTGGAGTCTTTGATGGATGGAGTTTATTCATTTTGTGGTAAACGTGATATTTTGATTCCCGAAATGAATGAAGACTATCCAAGATTGAAGCGTAAGAAGTCAGAGGTTTCATATTTACATCTCTTTTGTGTGGAAGTGTTTTATGCAATTATTGATTTGCAACTTCAGGAGCTCAATAATCATTTTAATGTTGTGACTAGTGACTTATTCCTTGGCATGGATAGTTTGAATTCGGTTTTGATTCATTCGCCAATTTCAGTAAGAGCAGAATGATGAAGTTGACCGAATATTATAAAAGTGAGTTTGGTGATAATCAACTTCGAGATTTAAGTTATCAGCTTGATAGTTTCATTGTCTATACTCGAGAGTGTGATAGAAAATTTCTCAACTTGAAGGGGATTAAGGATCTTGCTATGATGATGACACAAACTAAATTGGATCAAACTTGATCTCTTGTTTATTTACTTGTAAAGCTGACTTTGACTTTGCATGTCGCTACTGCAAGTGCGGAAAGAGCATTCTCCTTAATGAAGCTCATAAAAAATTATCTACGTAGTAACATTGGTGAAGAATTTTTTGAATGGTTGTTTAGTTTGTAAGATAGAGCATAAGATATTTGAAAATGTAAGTAATGATGCTATTAAAGATTGTTTTCAAAATATGAAGTCTCGCCGAGTACAATTGTAAACTGATGATATTTTTTGTGGTAATGTAATTTTTTTTTATCTTTTGCTCGCTTAGTTATTGTTATTATAAATTTTTAGATCTTATCTTTAAATCAATGATGTATCCATTTTCTTGAAATCCTAGATTCGCCTCTAATTGCAATAGAATGAATTTCACGAACTAAATGACTTGCTCCAGATCCATCTTCGTATCACTAGGAAACAAAGATAATGATTTATAAACTAAATGCCCCTTTTGTTGGATGCATTTTTCTTAGAAGAAGATGTCACCTATTTGTTGAGTTTTATGTTTTGTTTTTGTTATCAATCTCTTTTCTGAAAAGCGTAAAACGTATACTCCCTCAGTAAGTTTACCAATAAGTTCTACATTTTTCAAAGTGAGTTTACCAATTTTACCCCTATTAATTATGAAATGGATGAATTAAAAGCTTCAATTTTTCAAGAAGTTCTACATTTTTCAAAGTAATTAATTGAGTTTATAATAGGTAAAAAAATTGTCCTTTCTTGATTTGTCAAAATGGACAAGTAATTTGGGACAACTAAAAAAGGAAAAGTGGACAAGTAATTAGGGACATAGGGAGTATTAAAAAAGGGATTGTTTACGTTGGAGTAGTTACTATGTAATTGTTCCCACCCCTATTTAAAATTAACACTTATCCATTTATAGACAATAATTTCGGATCGGGTCAGTCCACATTGACGATCCACGACTCAAAATTTACAATATTGCTATAGTAGCAAGTAATGATGTTAATACCTAACATCCACAAATACATATTGCTATTGTAGCAAGGTGATGTTATCACTTGACATCCACAAATAAATTATTTACAACAGAATCTTGATATTTAGCAAGTAGTCTGAGCTAGCTGTAAAGTTTAGAATGGGACCCCTTTCAATATGAACGTCTAGCTCATTTTATAGGAGTGAATTATCATCGGGATGTAATGACCGAGAATCATTTCCCTATTAATATATTGAATGAATAGAATTTAATTATAAAAAAATAACATTTAGCATTATTTTTGGAGCAAATCTTTTAATTACTAATCTCATCTATCCAATCTTTCTTTAGATGCTATATCCCTATCCGGTCTTATTTTCCGAAGTGAAGTAAACTCATTTCCTACGATATTTTACTATTGCATATTTATTTTTTCATGTGTCTCCAGCTAACTTGATCATGTTTTTTTAAAAATCTATTTTCACCTTATATAAATAATCTGGGAGAAACTTGAAGAAAAAAAGAAGAAGAGAACATAAAATATAATAAGATTAATAGCAAAAAAAAAAAACTTTAAATTATTCGTTTATATCAATTTAATACTTAAATAAAATATTATATATATTATCTCTAATATTATAAAAAAAAATTCAGCGCCAAATGATCCGAATATTTGTCACAGTGTGAGCTTTTCCAGTAGTACAAATCCTCACCCCAAATTAGATCGAACCCCGAAACTAAAATGGCGGAGGCAGAAACGCCAAATCGGAGCCCCGAAATCCGGAAAGACAAAATCCACAATAGGTGGGTACTGTTCTCTCCAGCGAGATCGCGCCGACCGTCGGACTTCAAGGCCAAATCGAATCCACAACCGAACAATCAAACAGAATGCCCATTTTGCGCCGGCCACGAGCACGAGTGTGCGCCGGAGATATTCCGTGTACCAGCAGGTTCCACTAACGATTGGAAAATCAGAGTTATCCAAAACCTATATCCGGCAGTCAGCAGAGAATTGGATTTCCAAAATCCAGTTTCGCTCGTCGGTGATGTAGCAGTTAGTGGATTCGGATTTCACGATGTGGTTATTGAATCGCCGGTTCATTCAGTAAATTTGAGTGATCTTTCTCCGGCTCAAGTTGGGGAGGTTCTGCTAGCTTGTAAGAAGAGGATCGAGCAGCTCCGGAGTTGTGATTCTATCAAGTATGTTCAGGTTTTATTCTGATCCCATTTCATTGTCTATCAATCCCTTGAGGGATATCATTACAGTTAAAACAGTTTCTTAATAAGTATTTAGGTGAAGTACTTAAGAGGTAGATTATGCTAATCTGAGCAGGAGCATGTGATACGTAACTCTCCATCCATTTTTTGTGAACTGGTTGATTGGCATGGTAGATTATTTTGAGTTTGTATTTTTAGTGACAGGAGAAAAGCAATGTAGTATTTGAATGAAGTTTGTTTGATAGGGTAAATATCTAAAATATCACATTGGACTGTCAATTTGAACTATTTAATGAAAGAACACTTGAAACTTGTAAATAGTGTAGCATATTTTTGGTATCAAGTTGAGCATCCTAACTACAATCTATTTTTGAGAACGGGTATGTTCTCTTTGTTAGCTTCTCATATTTATTACGTATTTGATTCCTGTTCGCTGAATTCTCTAAAAAATGCACTCCTAAGTTAGTTAGTTATTGATAATCTTCTAGTCATCCCAAATATATGCAAGAGAACTGATTAAGTATCATGAAACTAGAGATGAATGAGCACAACGGAGATTTAGTAGCAGTATGACAGCCTACTGGCAATTGTCAGCTGATCTGACAGTCTTCACATTCATCTTTCTTCATACCAATTCGATCATTATGTTGGGATGATTCCAGCACAATCACCCAAGTTAAGTTCCGTAAGGCAATCGGGTGACTTTCTGTTTTTTCCCAATGTTCAGCCTCTAGATGCAAGGTGGTTATAAAGTCAAGTTTTTCATTGTTTCCCTGTAAGTCCCTTATCTTCTGAATGCTATGTTATGCCTTCCCTATTATTGTTATGTCCTCTTTACTTTTGTATTTTTTTTGTCCAAATTGCTTTGATATGCGTTACATGAGGTGAGGGTCTTTCGGAAACAATCTCTACCTCCACGAGGTAGGAGTAAGGTCTACGTACAAACTACCCTCCCCTGACCCCACCTATGGGATTACACTGGGTATGTTGTTGTTGTTGTTGTTGAATATGTGCAAAGGATCTGCAGCATGTAACAACATCTATTGTTTTTTCCTCTTTCTTGTTGAGTACTAATGGTTTGTTCGTAGTCAGCACGTTTGTACCATCAAAGGCTACTGCACTATATAATATTGATTCACTCACTGGCTTTTAAAGGTGTTCAAAAACCATGGAGCCTCTGCTGGTGCTTCGATGAGCCATTCTCACAGTCAGATGATTGCTCTTCCCATTGTTCCTCCAACAGTTTCTGCCCGTCTTGACAGTATGATGGAATACTACAAGCAGACTGGAAAATGCAGCCTGTGTGATATTCAACCAAATGAATTGCTAATTGCTGAATCAGCCCATTTCATATCACTGGTTCCCTTCGCTGCAACGTTTGCTTTTGAGATTTGGATAATTCCTCGTGATCACTCTTCTCATTTTAATGAAATAGATAGTGAGAAGGTAATGGAAGCTTTGTTTGTCCATGGTTTGTTTTCATGAGAAAATGATGTGAAATTACCCTGGATTAACTTTACTAATGTCAGTTATCTGCAAATTCTACATGAGAAACTTACAACCTTAATGGATTACGACTTCTGTCAAGTTAACCATGAAAGTGTTGTCATTTTTCAAGTAGAATTGCTGATTAGTGAAAAGATAAAAGATATCTCGTAGCATATGTGGCTGAGGAGGGGGAAACTGATTCAAGAAAAAGATTACAATGTTCTTGGTCGTACTAATTTTCAAATTGTTTTTCTTTCTCAACAACCACTCAGTTGAATAGCTTGTCTAATTTTTTACCGTTCAAATATGCAGGCAGTCGATCTTGGAGGGTTGTTGAAACTCATGCTTTTGAAGATGTCTTTGCAGTTGAACAATCCACCATTCAACCTTCTGATTCATACTTCCCCATTTCAGGATGACCCCTCAAATGCACCTTCCACACACTGGTTTTTACAAATAGCTCCCCATTTGAGTGGAGTTGGTGGATTCGAGATAGCAACGGGATGTTACATAAATCCTGTTTTCCCAGAGGATGCTGCCAAAATTCTAAGGGATGTGAGAATCTCCAATAACAATATTTAGAGGAAATATATTAAATCTAATTATGTATGTATTATCTTTAGATACGGTAGCTAAGAAAATAAGAGGATGTGAATCCATCATATGTTGTTTCGATGGCACCTGTTTCAATCATAGTTATTTGTCCCTCTTCCTTCATTTAATTTCACTTTCCATTTCTTCCTTCTTCAGTCTGACCATTTCTATTTCTTTTAACTTGTTCTTGCTTTGCATCGTTCCTCATTCTTTTTCTCAGTTCTAGACTGTATTATTTCCTTTTTCCAAATGTATATAGAGAATAACAGAAGAAAAATATAATTGGAGAGGTCTTCTGTCGGTGCAAAATCATTCATTGGGATTGAAAGGTTTAACTAAAGAAGAGAAGGTATGCAAAGAGAACAAAGATTTTAGATAGAGGAACTTGGTTATAGATGAAGACTTCTTGAATAAGGTTAGTTGCTTTGAATTGGATTGATATGGGTTTATTTCGGGTTGCTCAAATTCCAAAGGGTACCCCTATTTATACTTGTATAAGGATGATTCTAGATATAATAAGATTAGTATAAATTGTACTTTTTCACGAATCATGCTGTCGTGATCGACATTCACACCAATCCCTACTGGGATGAATCAAAACTAAGCATCTATCTCATGCAATATCTAAATATCTAAACAAGACATATAAATAAAACGACATAAGTAGAAGTCTCCAAAGTGATTAAATAAATAAACAATGAAAGCCTAAACAAAACATTTATAGAATTCGAAAGTTGATGTGCTAAAACTCTTGTTGCGATGATAGTTGTAGAAGAGGATGGAAGGTTTTATTGTCCACGTCACCATAGTTTATTAAAGTTAGTTAGTTGTTGATAATTAGAGTTAGTTAGAGTTAGCAGCTTTATAAATAGTTGTTACTCAATTGTAATACACAATTAATTCATTCATATTCTATATACAATTTGAGACATTCTCTCTTTTCTCTTTCAATGGAGTTTCACAATTCTTCATCATCTTAGCTATCATTTGCTCGTTAGATCAATAGTTTCATCAACTCTAACTAAAATTGTTTAAGAATAGCAAACGAATACATAAATAGTCTCAATGTTTGAAAAGAAGACATCAAAATCAACAAAGATTTGCGGCAGTCTGAATGAAAGTAGTTCACCCTCTGATCTGAAAGTAACGGAGCTAAATACAGGAATACGTAGATGCCTTTGGTTCATAGTTTGCGCTCAAACAAAGTGCATGAGTAGCATCAATGCAAACACTATGTATGAATAGGCATAATAGGTCGACTAAGATTAGTAGCGATATATAAATTCCTCCATAAAGCAATAGACAGGTTCATTCCTCATAGTCAAGTCACAAGTCATTGAAATCATCATAAATAACTAACATATCTGCATGTAAATATATATAGTTACACATCATCTTTCTAGCATATTACAATCCATCACCTACTGAACAAATAAGTACATAGTATCTGACTCAACACTCTGAAAATATAAGTGTAACCCTTTATATTAGTATATCCCCTTCTTTAGAAATTAGAATATAATATATCCTTTATCAATGCTAGATCTTAACTAGCATGTCACATCATCAAGTGATGAGCAAACAATCACCAATCAATATAAATCATCAACACACTTGTCAAAATACAAATAAGTCAATAAAATCATAAAAATCATATTCATCCTAGCCTTGCAGTTGTATAGTTTCTGCAACTTGCGGTAAAATCTAACACTCTCAGAAATCTTAAGTCTCACTTTCATTTGAACACATATATCAAAGGGTCTTAATCTTGTCTAATTAATCATGACCTACAAGCAGAGGCGAATCCCGGATTTCAAGGGGTGCACTATTACTTTAAAGATAATATCTAAAATTGTAGGGAAAATGGCCTAATATTGCCCTCAACTTTGTGATTTAGAGTTGACATGCACCTTGTTATGAAAGTAACTCATATATATCCCTAAATTAATATAGGGGTATATTTGATCCTTGTCATATATTATTTTATTCAACAACTAATTTGAATTTATTATTTTAATGGTCAAATTTATTTATTTTCACTAATTTTATTGTAAAATTTATTTTAGATGCTCCAAAAAAATTATAGATATAAAAACTAAATTTCAATATAGCCACAAAAATAATAATATTTAAATTCCACTATAGCCCAAAAAAAAATTGTTCTAAAACTTTTTTCTTAATTTTTTTACTTTTTCCATTCACAGTTCTTTCTTTTGATTTCTCTTAGTTTTACACTAAAATGAACGAAAAAACAAAGAAATAAGAATAAGAAACTCAAAAAATGTTAATTAAATAAGTTAAAAAATAATTCATGTGAAAATGATCAAATATACACCTACATGAATCTTTTATAATTAAAATAAAAATAATAAATTTAAAATTATTATTTTTTATTTCCGTTAGATTTCCAAAATTTTACAAAGACAAAAAATTAGCTAGCTAAAGAGAAGACGTTTAATTGAAATATATTTTTATTCTATTTTATGCGGCTAATTAAAGTTGTAATGCCATTTCTTTTATTAATTATATAACAAAATAGACCTTTTTAAAAAAATGGACAAATCGAGCGTTGGAGGGATTTGAACCAGCGACTACCACCTCGATAATAAGCCCTCCGACCAGTGAACCATCTGGTCATTTTGGGCATGGGTTCCTTTAGCTAATATTTAATATATTTTTAAGAATAATACAAATGATATATCGAGTTTAGCCGGATGACCATGGGTTCCGGTGACCCAAATTTGGCACTTAAATTCGCCCCTGCCTACAAGGGATCCTAGGTGTCCATCAACATGTACCATATCGATGTGGTACCCAATCAAACCGCTGACATAATTGCTCGCTCGTACGCTCACACCATACTCAAGTCATTTATCATCAGAATAGTAAATGCATTCTCACTGTATCTGAATATCTCAATATACTAACCTTTCCAGTTACCTCTCAAGATAACACGATAAATACTAAATAATCACAAGTTCATATTCCGTAACATCAGTGAAATAGAAAGTTCAATAGTTTACATGCTTATTCAAACCAGCAAATATTAATTCAATCATAACAAACACTAACTATGTCTGAAGAAAAAATCAACATGCAATACAGCTCATATTACAAGAAAGTATAACTCCAAGTAAATCGCAACTTACTTCAATTGAAAACTGAGAATAAGCAAGTTAAATCGTTGAAGCCATCTATTTTCGCATCGCCTCAGAATGTTCAAAGTCTAAGACAAAATAAATATAATGATTCTTTAATCATCTACTTCATCAAACGAAGGTCTTGAAAATTCAAACCCAACTAATTTCACCTTTTTAGAGGGTCAAACTATTAGTATAATGTTATTTCATTAAATTAGAGATTTCCATGGCTTACCAATAAATATAATGATACTTTAATCATTCATGGAGTTTTAGCCCCATTAACCTCTCTTAAGTGGTTAATATACTCAAATAATTCATTTTTATCATTCTTCTAGGTTCCTCAATATCATAGTTAAATGTTAGGTTCATAATTCCACTAGAAGATAGAATTTAACGATCTAGAATTGAAAATTAAACATGCGTAATTATATTGCCCTACATGCTATTCCACCAAAATAATAATCCTAAGGATCAACCCATAAAATCTTATGTAAAACATACCCTTTGATTCTAGGAAGAAATTGAATTTACGGAGTGAAAAGATGAAAGAGAAGCACTTACCTCATGAGAGAGAAAAAACCCTAAGCCTTGGAAAAGTTACCCCTAGATTCTCGGGTCGAATATTCTAATTTATGGCGAAGGCAAGACGAAAACTGACTTAAAATCGCAAATCACTATTTTTCACTAACATGACTTTTCAAACTCAGTTTTCCATTTTCAGATTGTTATCAACTTAAGACTCATGGAAACATATTCTACGATTCTATGGTCCTAAGCACCCATAATGAAAAGACAAACATTACATACTTAGGACTTAAATAAATTATAAATATAAAATTAGGAGAACATTTTAGAAATAGTTGACTTTAGAGAGAAATGCAGTCTCATTAACTAAAGTTTCCTAATTAAAATTTGTAGGTATAGTTTAATGTGCTATTTGATTCATAAATGTATTCCACTCTAAAATTTTGTTAGATTTACAAACAGATTTACTCATGATTGGTATAATTGGCGCCTCCAAAATCTATTTAAAAACGGAAGATTTCCATAAATCATGTACAAATCTTCCTTTTTAGTAGTCTTTTTTGAACTTCATCGTTGAACATCAATACATATAGTTCACGATTCAATCCAAAATTTGATTTGATTTCTTCATCTAAAATATAAATACAGTCTACAAGTGCAATTTAAACGTTATTTTGTTGATTACATTGATTCAATTAAACTTGTTTGTTATTATTTGGCAATTGTAATTCGAATAATGAATTTAGAAAATTCAATTATCATCTGGAATTTCTAACTACATTTATACAAATAAAGTCTCGAAAATCATGTGAATTTCATAATAACATTATCCGTACATGTTGATTGATATATGTATTGATGTTATATGGGCTTTCACTTTAACATCAGATCCAAATGACTTCGTATTGAACATGTTCCTTATTGACTTCTTGTAAAATGAGAGTTCGGAATCTAAATAAGCCACAAAAATATAAAAGTGACCAAAATAAGTCATTATTCTAGTAAGTAACTAAAATAGGATTAATGGAAGAAAAACTTATGTTTTATGCAATATTCCAAATGTTTTCCGTTAATCTCATAACGTGTATATTTTAATATATAACGGAACTATTTTTTTCACCTTGTAAAATGAAACTATTTCTTACACTTTGTAAAGTGTAAATTTTTCTTACACTTTGTAAAGTGGAAATTTTTCGTACACTTTATAAAATGAAAGAAAAAATTATGTTTTACAAAGAGGAATATTTTTCACGTTTTGCATTAAATTGTATCTCTTTATGAAGCTTTTGCAGTGTTTGTCATACAATTATATTAATTTGACATATCATAAAAATGAAAAAAATTATTACATTATGTATTTTTATTTTTTATTCTGAAAATTCCTCCAAGCTCTATTTAAGGATGTTCAAACATAGCACCTTCAACATCTTTAGTCTTCTAGTTTTCTTCATTTCAATCACAAATAAATGTCTTCTAAACCAAAAGTTAGAGTTTCCATTTATTGGGATGGCGAAATTATACATGACGGAAATACCGTTTATTATAATTGTCCTCCCAATGCTAAATATTCAATTAATGTCCGATATCATAATTTCTTTCATCAAAGAATGGGTATAAATAGTACTGATTATAATTTGATTATAGTCGAAAAATAGCCTACTTCATTTTTATCACAAGGACAAGTAAATTTTGGAGAGTGGATTATCTATCATGACGAATTGTTGACCGACTTTTTGAGGGTTCCAAATGACTACATAGATCAAATCAAGTTAACAATACTTGAAATCTATGTTAGGAAGGAGCCTAAGACTAGTCAACAACGTTCTCCTTTATCGGTCGATGTCCATCCCCGATTAGAAAATCGTAATAGCGTTGATGGATTTCCGATAACTCAATCTACTGATTTTCCTAACATGACTTATTATCAAAATATTTTTACCGGTCGATATGATTTTGATTAGAACGAAACTATCAATGAAAGTGACCGGTAATGCTCAATAATTATATTTCAATTATTATTTGTTGATTTTGTCAATTATTTATTAATTTATATGATTTTATTATTATTATTATTATTATTATTATTATTGTTATTATTGTTATTATTGTTGTTGTTATTATTAATATTATTGTTGTTGTTGTTGTTGTTCCAAGTTATGGACTAGATAATTATTTTGGTTAGTCCTCACACTTTGAAATGACGGAAAATGTTGGGACATCCTCAAATTTTCATGTCTTGCCTACTTTTGATGCAAATGATTATCGGTATGTCCAATACTTGATTTTTTTTTATTTAAGTAAGTTAATTGCATGAGACAAATGTTTATACTTTTTTACACATATAGAAAAAATATCACACAAGATGAGCCCATTGATCCTGTGAATATCGATGATCGTGACCTTTCAAATTACGACTCACCTTCAGCTAGTAATAGTGATGATTTGCCTAATGCTGAGGAATCAGGAGATAATGTTCCATTTGAGGCATCATCTAGTGATGATGATTTTTTGATGCACAATCGGTCACCAAGACCAATGTCCATTAGTCTATTTTGTAATCATGAAATTCCTTATCTTGATCATCTCCCAGATGGTCCAGATATCTTAGGCAATACACATGGATGCCTAAATTATTCAAGATTTTTGAGGATAATTGAAAAAAGTCATAGCGTCACACACTCATCAACTATCACCAACAAAGGGAAAACATATTTGAGGTGCAGACAGATATGCATCATGACCGTGGTGGTAATAAGCACATTGTAAATGCATCGCAAGAAATATGTCAATGTGGTAAATGGCAATCATACCACATTCTGTGTTCTCATGCAATAAAGGGATTTGACCAAATTGGGTATCAAGCATGGGAGCATATGGCACAAGAATTCAACGTGCGTAACTACAAAAAAGCCTACTCCGGACAATTCAATCCACTTGGCGGTGAAAAGTATTGACCCGATAGTCCCTTTATTATGATAGCAAATAAAAAATATTTACGAAAAGTGGGTGTAAATAAAATCACCCGTATACATAATGAAATGGACGTTCCAGCAAGTACACTCACTCGCAAGTGCTCAACGTGCAAACAAATAGGCCATGATAGGTGTTGACACCAAATTTTGTCCCTCCTTTCTTCTAATTTATTTCGTTGAGCTTCTAAATTGCTAATAAGTGGAATACTTTATAATTCGCTATTATTTTCTATTTATCTCTATTACTATCGTAATTACTTTAACTTTTATTATTTTTAACGATTATCATATTTTTATTATCAGTTCCACTATTTCAAAATTATACTTTTTATTATCAACGTTACTATTAGTACTTTAATGTCGTCTTGTTTAAAAAAGTATGTCATTACTTTATTTCAAGTTTCTTACTTTCTAAACTTTTTACGTAATATATATTATACTAGTTATTAACTTAGAAGCTCAAACAAATTAATTTAAAGAAGGAAAGACTACAAAATTCAGCTATTATAATAACCAAAAACGAAGTCCAATTCTTGTTAATCAATAAAGCCCATTTGATTCAAATAGGCCCAAACCGTAAAGCCCTTTGAAATCATATCAGATTTTTTCAAAAGGATAACCTTTTAACCTATTCTTAGGAGTGTTGTTTGTCTTCTTCCTCTTTTCCTATTCTATACAAATTTCATTTCGTATCTCACCATGGCAGGACTATGTTCTTCCATTTTTGTGCAAAAACTGTAGTGCTATGAACCACTCTATTTCATTTTCAACCGGTCAGTCAACAGAAGAAGCCAAAAGACTTTTTGAAAATCTGATTTTCTATGCAGAGAATCACTTTAGCAGATTCAAACGGCTCTTTTTGAAGCCAAATCTTAACCCGTGACTTTTCCTCATCTGTGCGAATTCGAATTTCAAAATATGAGAATAGAAGCCTTGTGAGTTGTGATTCTCCTATAAATGCATCTCAAAACTCTCATCTAAAGGAGGTTTTTAGAACATGAGACTTTTTCTTATCATTTCACTATCAAAACTATTTTCTCAAAGGCTGAACATTCACAAGAACATCACTATTTTACACTTCAATATCATCTAACGAGTCTACTCTAGTCTTTATTTGCTGATTTTGTGGGAGGAACGAGTATAGATCCTTGATCGACGACTTGGTTCACTGCACCACAATCGGTAATATCGGCCCCCTTTCCTTGTTATATTTTACCCTTTTATTCATTGTGCTTGTATTAGTTTAGGAATTCATGTCATTTTCTTGTTATTCCGAATTTAAAAAAAGAATGACGAACGATGATATATAGTTCAAACCTTGTAGTGGTGATTACTTTGTTCCTTGAATGCATCATGTTATAAGCGTTTGAGATGTCAGTTTGTTTCATTAACCAGTGTGCAGTGTATGGGTATGGAACTGGGAAAAGATTGCATGTCATGGAGTCTAAGTTATTAGCATAACTGTAGCATAAAGTATTGGACTGGCACTTACCAGAATTGGTTCCATAGTGGTGTAATTGTGTAACTAGAAAATGACTTTGTTTCTTCTGTACTATAAACTTGTGGGACTGTAAGGCCAATATGCTCTATGTGCCAAAACAATTCACATACATGAATCAGTTTCTAGTATCTAATTTGCTTCAACAACTCTATTTCTTAGTTCCTTTTAATCTCTGTTTTTAACATGTACATGTGGCTATAATTGGAATCAAGAATCTTATTTCTTTGTTGTAGATATCATATTATATTTCCTGAATCACTAACTTAAGATTTTGTCTAGTGTGATTATGTTGAGAATATGTCATCTGAAAACTTGATTCTTACTGTATGAATTAGAGTAAGTGTAATGTATCACTAATGAAAAGAAGTGTTTGTTCGGTATGAGTTTAAAATCATGTTAACTTTATAATTTGTAGTTTATTTACTATCTAGCTCTTATGTTCTCTCAAGGTTTCTAATCATTTTTATCTTGTTTATCTATTTTTGTATGAACGCCGGAGCCGAAGAGTCCCATTATGAGACTCAACGACACCATTTTCACATGGAGCTTGCTTATCTTATACATGGAGTCGGCACGTCCTTATTCTTCCTAGCTTCATATTGTTTAGACCTCTAGTAACAGAGGAGATCCTTTCCTTCTGTTAAAGTCGAGCATAACTACTAATTTTCTCATTTATTTTAGCTTGTTTTATTTGATTGTATTGGTGTGATTAACATTTTATCTTTGTCTATGTGTTACGTGTTCCCTTATATGTAATGACCAATAGCTAGGCTTTAGTTGGAATTCCCTTTGACCCTCATACAGTAGCTATGAACACTTGCTTTTATCACATAAAAGAGAGCCGTTATTTCTTTAAAAAAACAAAAAGGGCTTAAGAAACCAACTTTGTTAAGTTAGAAATATTTCTTATTGAAATTTTCTTGCAATTGCTAATTTTGGTTTCAAATACTTTTGTCAAAACAACCACAATAGCGTTTTCTGTTCCAACTCCTTCTTTTTTTAGGTTTACATTTACAGATTTTATTATAAAATTTATTCTTTAACTTGTAAGTTCTTGAATTTATTCAAATCTTAAACTTTTCCCTCTAAATTTATTTAAGTTTACTAGATCTTCTTTTACTACTTCTAATACTTCAGTTTTGATAAAATTCCTATTTCTTATTAAATTCAAACGGATTCAAGTCATCATTATTCAATAAACTAATTTAACTTTAGCAAAACTATTTTACTTCCACACATTTCCAACTATATGCATTTTTCATAAAAAATATATTTTCAATTATTGAATCTAAAGTTTTTTTAAAAAAAAGTTAGCTTTTTATAAATAATTTTACTTTCTTACACTTAGCCTAATTAATTAGTTAAGTTCGGCTGGTTAACCATTGTTAATGGATCTTAAAGGATGTCTAACCCTTCCCTTTAGATAAGTTGAACCCTTACCTAGAATCTCATGTTTGGTAGACCTTAAAATGAAGTTTAACTTTAAACATGACTTTAATCAATTTAGGTGTCCTAATTCACCTTAATAATTAGGTGGCGACTTCTTAAATTAGTCAATTAACTTTAGAAATCTCCAAAATGTTGTACACTATTTTGACCCGGTTAAAATGGGATATAACAATAGACGCAAATACTATTACTTTGGAACTGGTGGAGAATTAGAATGTAAACATGTGTCACATTGGGATCCTCAGTAAATGTCAGAACGACATCCTCCACGGTGGATGAAGGCCCCGTAATATGAATCTAATAATTAAAAGTTAATTTAATATAAAATCAAAGCATTAATAACTAATATAAATATTTTAAAATAAATAAATAATAAATAGCATACACCTGTGTCACATTGGGATCCTCAGTAAATGTCGAAACGACCTCCTCTAGCACGTACATGTTCAAACAAAGGATTCCCCTCAAAAAATGGTTCTCTAAATTGTATTCCGGCCTCAAGCAATGTATCCATAACAATCTGAGATACCTTTTCACCATGTGAAGTCAGGCAGTGTCTCTCTGCCACTGTAATGCAATATTGTGCAACTTAAATAGTCCTTTAGACATTGTAATGCTAGTACCAGCGGAATGAACAAATCCCGATGGTACATCAACCTCTAATGTAGACTTACCTATAAGCAACCTTCCATACCACATGTACTACAATCTATACCCTGCCCCGCTAGTACATCATCTACCTCAACCGCTAAACTCTGATGTCGATTACCCCAATCACGAAAATATTTATCTAACATTTCAAGAACCTTCGGTCCATGCCTCCTACGCTGATCATGCACGTGGTGATTGGTTCCCCAACTAGGAATCCCAGGTACGTGTTGGGGACGACCAAACTGACACATTACTCTATCAGGCGCGTGCACCTCAACAATCTCTAGGCAAAGCATAGGCACACATGCCATCCATAAAGGCTCATCGACCATACAACAACGAGGCATTGTATGTACAATCTCATTATATGGTGTCTATCAAAACTATTTTTGAAATATAACAATTAGATAAAATCAACATTAACCTCTTAGGATACAAATAAAATTATTATTGATTACTTTTATATAATTTACTTTTATATGTAATTTATGTTGTTTTTTAAAAATTAGTAAAGAGTTGCAGAAATTATTTGATGTACCTGATCCTCCGTCGTGCAGTCTAGCTGGTCTCTAATCGGGATAAGAACATGATGTGACTCAGTATCTCCTATCAAATCTACTTGCAACTGATCTCGCAAGTAGACGGTAATGTTATGTATACTCACCTGACTCGCACCATCCATATCAGTAGGTGCTATGGCGCATCCTGTGAGTGTCTCTAATAAAGTATTCCATGGACGAATCCTCCGTGCAGCATCCTGTATGTACACAACATCACCATCAATGCACAAACCAAACAAGACCTGCACATCCTGCAATGTAATCGTGACCTCACTAAAAGGTAAGTGGAAGCAATGAGTCTCTGCCTCCAACGCTCAACCATAGTTGTAACAAGGGCACAATCATACTGCATCCTGCCCACACAAACTACATCATACAGTCCGGACCTACGTAAGATCTCCTCAACACGTCCATGAGGTCGGTGCAAATGAAATAAATTTCAGGCATCATTCATGCGCACCATCCTCCTAAGGCTACTAAATGATATCTCACCTTTCCATAACAATTCTGATTTAAGCTCATGCTGAGAGAGAAGAAGTGTATGATCAATCGATCCAGGGATCCACAACACGCTCAATTATATACTGTAAAAAAAAATTCTATTAATTCGTTCAACATAATTATATCTTGACAAATTAAACCGTGAACTATCTTCAAACAAATAATTATGCGAGAGTTAAAGAATCTCTAACTTCAGCAAGTCAATTCAATGTGTTATTTGTCGAGTCAACCACAAGAAAATAAAATAGAAAAAAATTAACCAAAAGAAACATATGCCTAAAGAGAAAGAGAAATAGATCAATCATGGGCTTTTGAGAGCCACATACCATAAAACACATATAAGGCTTTATCATTTATGTTACCAAAACAAATTCTAGATATTACATTTACTGTTTTGCAGAAAATGTCATATTGTATGAACTTGAGTACAAAAATGTCAACTTTAGGGACCTACTACTCGTGTGAAATTGTCAAGCCAAAAATAAGAGGATGGATCCACCACAATTTAACCATAAGGACTCTCAATTATTAAATATTACAAAAAAAAAAAACATGAGATGGAAAGGTGTAATTCAACAGTGGCGAAACACTATTTTTGCAATACCAATTCAACAGTGTAATTCCTTTTGTTTCATTCGAATTAAAGATTTTTTTTTCTAACTTAATATTTAGTAATTGAATGCACATTGTATAAGACTTGTTGAAATTTTGAACAAATTACAACATCATTTCAAAGTGATGAATATGAGGTGGAAAAAAAAATCTAATTTATATAATTTGTAGGGTCGAATTGTTGTGTTGTCGAGTTGTGCTACTCTAATCTTTCAAGATTTTGATTTTTTAGTGTTGGGTCGCTTCAGTTGTCGGATTGGGACCATCAAATTAACATCTTCGAATTGAAAAATCGTTTGGAAGTTGAAAGTGAACCATGAAAATGAAAGGGAAGAAGAAGAAAGTGAAAAGGTAAAGTAACTTTTCTTAAAGTGTCAGATTTTCTTCCACTTTACAAAGTGTAAGAAATAGTTTCATTTTACAAGGTGTAAAAAATAATTTTGTTATTTATTAAAATATACACGTTATGAGACTAACGAAAAACGTTTGAAATATTGCATAAAACATAATTTTTTCTTCCACTAAACCTATTTTAGCTACTTACTAGAATAGTGGCTTATTTTGATAACTTTTATCTTTTTTGTGGCTTATTTAGGTTCTAGACCCATAAAATGACTACATGTTGACTCATGTTTGACTGATTGCTTCTTCCACATGTCATCTTATGATTCGCCCATCTGTCCAGTTTGAATTTCACCCTATACATTATAAATATTTATAGATTTGTATTCATGTAATGTTGGTTTAGTTTGAACAGGTTAAAATACACCTAATCATTGTACTTCCTCTGTCCCAATTTAGGTGACGCATTTCATTTTTCAAGAGTCTTTAATTTTGATCAAAAATTTGCTCATTGAATCTTCGAATTTTTTAAAATGAAATTTATATATTTGTAAACTACGTAAAAAGTATTTTAAGTCACAATTATTGACAATTCAAAATATTTAAAAAATATACGAAAAATTTACGGTCAAAGATAGACTTTTTTGAAACTCGAAGTTTGAATGTGTCACATAAATTGAGAAAGAGGGAGTAGTATATAAGTTAATTTCAACTTTTGAAAATTACCAAATTGGATATGTGAAGAGGTGCACCTTTTTACCTCTTTTACTTATTGTTACTTTTAGTATGCCTAGTCTGAGTCCCTCTTTTGTAAATGATAACCGGTATAATGAAATTTGGTTGAGTATAGTCCAAATGTTTTCAGTTAAAGCAAGCTTTAGAGAATTTCATAGTTATGTACGAAAAGGTTAGTCATGTTAACCTAAAAGGGAATTGATGATCTTTGTAATAGTAAACTGTAGAAAGCACCTCCTGTCCAACTAATTGTGCATAACAATGCAATGCAAAACATGAGTGAAAACGATCCTTGAGTTTGTTATATAGAGTGGGATGTAGCTAATGATGCTATAATGATATCTGTCAAAAGTATAAAACTTGCCACATACAATTGTGAAATCATTGGATCACTGAGTAAATTCTTGTATACAGCAACTCGTTATTTTTTGTTTACACTAAAAGTACAATAAAACATGAGAGTTTTACATTCCGTCCTCGTTACTAAGGAATTAATACCAGTTTGTTTCACAGGTCATGTTCAACTCCAACAACAAAAAGGACATAAATGAGAAAAGGTTCAAGTTTAAACATAATTCATGTTTATTGTCTGGTTAACAACACAGCATAGTTCAAAAATTTGATTCTTTAGCACCATCTATAGGGAGATGTGGACAAGGGCGAACTGCAAGTTTCTTATTAAGTGGCGGAATCCAAGATTTGATGGAAATGGCAACTGGAGTTCTCACACTCTCACCCAATGAGGACAGTCACGATACTGGTTGTACTTAATCAAAGTTGTCAATGTGTGTGGGAGTTATATCATCAGCCACGGCAAACTGTCCAACTGTTCGAGCAAAGAACACCATTTGTTGCTCCAGAGTGAATTTTATGCTTTCCGCCTGTGAAAAATCTGGTCAGTTAGGAACTCCCAAATTCCATGCTTCAATTTGAGCATAACAACATTTTATTACTTTGCGCAATGACAAACCACATTAATAAGTAGCAGTAGCATCATAAAATGTTTTATCAATGTGGAGAAATGGTAGAAGTAAATACATACATGTGATGATTAGTTCTTACCTTACGAAATCCATGAGATTCTCCTTCATATTCCACGAGAGCCACAGGTAACCCCTTTTTCTTCAAGGCCCCGTAGATTTTTCGGGCCTGTTCTGGCTGGACAACCTGTAAACAAATGTTTCTATTTTCCTTACAAGGTGCTTCAATAATTGTATAGTTGTTCGATGCAAGATACTAGTTTTTCATCGCAAAATTGAATAATACGGTTCAATTTCCTTTCTTAAAAAGAGTTTAGTTAAATAAGAATGTTACTTACTCAACAACAGCAGTTTCCTGCCATTAATAATGCAGAGTAAAATGAAAAAAAGAAAAAGCACAAGTTGCAACAGTTTACCGTGTCTTCTAATCCTTGGAACACTATTATGGGGCAAGAGAATCGATCAACAAAGTTGATAGGGGACCGCTCATTTAAAGCGATTTCATTACCTGTATTAGGAACAACAATGTTAAATTGTGACCAAAAATAGTTGTAACTATTTAGTTGTGAATAAATAATTACCAGCTAGATTAATGATATAGTGGGATTCAAATTTGTGCATATGATCACTCAATGACCTCAAATCACCAATCTGTTAAAACAGCAGAAAGAGTGTCAGCTTGTGACCAAATTCCACCAGAATCATGTTTTCCAAACCACTCACCCCCTCCCCCAGTCCACTAGTGCAGTAGAGCATAGGAGGTAAAAGTCTGTGACAAGAGAGCTGAAAAACTGAGCATAATGTAAACAGTGTTCTCCAATAAACTTTTCAGCATATTCAAAAGGAGATGCAGTCATAGAACAACAACAACAACAACATACCTAGTGAGGTCCCACAAGCGGAGTCTGGGGAGGGTAGAGTGCACACATACCTTACCACTACCTCGTGGAGGTAGAGAGGCAATTTCCGAAAGACCCCCAGCTGAAATGCAACAAATCCAAGTACAAAAAAGAAGAAAACAGTGCAGAAATCATAGAAACTAAACATTGCATAGCCTACAAGAAAGGACATAGAGAATCAAGTAAATGCAATTAAATTAAGCCAGCTATTCCCAAGGAAAACAAACATTAGTAAATATGATTAACCATCACTTAAACTTCAAATTATGCCATCTCATTGTCCTTTTTCCCGTTTTATCCTTTAGATACGCTTGCATGATGGTTCATGGAGTGAAAGCATTTTACTTCGGCTGAACCTAGCACTAGTATACCATAATAACAACCATGCGCTCCTTAATACTAGATTGATGTTGCATATTGACTTACTCCAAATAAAGAAGCGCCAGCTCTGAATGTATCTCTGAAAGCAAGAGAAGCTAATGTTGTGTAACCGCCAGCAGAACACCCAGTTATGCAAAGGCGCTTTCCATCAACCTTCCCCTCATCCACCTAAATCAACAAAGCTTCCTAGTTAAAACTCTTAACGTAAAGAAATGAGAAAAGTTAACAATTAAGGGCAAGTGACAATTTACTTTAACTTACCAAATATTCAGCACAAGAGCAACAATCATTGATGTCAACGATTCCCCACTTCCCCAAAAGGCGTTCTCGGTATGCCCTGCCATAACCTTGAATTCAAATTTATGAAGACTTAGTTTTCTTATGTAGAGAGAGGGACAAGTAAACTTTAAAACCTTAATGGAGTGTAATGTATCTGAACTTAATGGACTGAAATATAGGATAAATTTGGAAAGTTTATGCACAGTAGATAAGATACAGCAGAGTTGGATAACCAATAAACAATAAATGAAAAGTTTGTCCGGATCCAAGAAATATAGAAGTTAATAAAATAAATTGCTCAACCTCTGATAACATACCCGTACTTCCTCCATAGTTAACATCCACAAATGCCCATCCTCGACTAGTCCAATATTGGATGCTAAGATTTAAGGTTCCATGTGCCTCGTCTGTTGGTCCTCCTGTAACACACATGAGCAACAGTTCAAAATCAGTTAACCTTGTGCATACTCGGAATGAATAGAAGATTAATGAAGCAGTTACTCGTAGCATCTTTGGAAGTTTCCATCTCTCTGTTTATGTTGGCTATATTCCTTGCTTGAACCAAACAAGAGATATTATGAAACCAAACCACAGAATTGCATATTAATAATCTGGAGTCATTCACTGTATTCAAGCTCAATTGAGGAAGTGCTGTAAGGTGTAAGTACGTTCTTTCATATGACAATTACGAACAGCAAATGGCTTACATAATTTCCACATTTTAATGATCAAACTATGAGCTAGAAGTAAATGTGGTTATTATTTTAAACAAGTCTTCATATTGCTACCGAATTTTATATATAAATGAATCATATGCACATTTAGAATCTGGAAACTATCAACAAAGCTAAATAGAGAAATGAAGTGATCTTGCCATTGAGATGATAAAATCAGTCTCACCATGAAGCAACATAATGGTTGACAAGGATAAAAGAGAAAACAGAATTATTTTCTCACTTGGACACACAGAAAAGACACACACACACACTTATCTGGATAGCCCTGTATTCACAATACATGTGTGTATCTGCATGAGCATGTGTGCATGCGCGCGCTCTCAATGGTTAGTAGACTTGTAGAAAGGTCAGCCTTTGGAATATGTTCTGCCAGAAAACAGCTAAGAAGACGACAAGCACTTCCCTTCACACTAAGCCACTAACTATTGAAAAAGAGAGACTTTTCAGTACGAAAAGAGAAGAAAAACGTTGTATTTCCTTTCATTGACAGCTCCATTCATGACTCTTATTTTGAAGATGTGAAACTGGCAAACAGCATTGCCATGTAACAAGCTTTTAATGTCCAATGCCTAGTACCTTAATTTTTCAGCGCTTCAATCAATGTCATGGAAAACTAAATTAGTACTTGGTGCATTATGAATATGACTTTAAGGAATTACGAATCATATACCATGGCTTTCTAGCAACAGTGGAGGTTTTTCTTCTTGACTACCATTGTATTCTGGATTACACGGATGATAGAAGTATGCATAGGCAATTTGACCAGCCACATCTGTTGGAAATTCAATAAACTCTGGGCGGCTAAAATATGGTATGTACTTGTCAACGTCTGAAGAAGATGACCACATGATACTGAAATCTACAACGTTTGACATATGATCATCTAGTATCACCTGTTGCAAAGCATGGAATTCATTAAGTCAAATTGTGGAAAATAGATATTTGAAAAAGACACCGTTACAGAAAAGAAGAGATAACCTTTGCTAAAGAAGTAGGAAGAACAGAAGATGCACCCTCAATGTAAAGGATCTGTCCACTTGCGACCTAAACCAACGTTTTAAGCAGATAGTTACACTTTCTGAATGTTACACCAATAAGAAAATAAACAATATAAGCTGCAACTCACAATATTTGATATGTAAGTGAATGGAATGTCAACTGAACAGAAAGAGTTCTTAGCTTGATTTATAACACCAAGATATGACTTTCCATGTTGCCTGCAAGCCATCATGGATGAAAGCGATTTTATTAGACATGTCAACTTAACTCGAAGAAAGGCTGGGGAAACAATGAAACAAACTGTGATGCCATTGCAGTGGAGAGAGTGACCTGTAGCTGCAAGCAATAATTGTTGATTCCTCTTTCCGCTCAATGATGTCATAACATCGATTTCCAAAAACCCAAAATGGTCTTGTGAACTCAGCGTTCAAAGAGTAAATTGCAAGGACCTCATTTTTATCTTCAATCTGATGTAGAAGTAATAAAAAAAGATGAACTATCAACCAACACCAAGAAGTGCATAATTCGTAAAACTCTTGAGGTGTAGTGTATTTACCCATTTGTATATGTTCCAAAACCCTGTATTTCTATCTGTTATGAAAAATAGTTCCCCTGCAATAATTAAAGGAGGCAGCTTCAGATATTCAAAGTCATATTGAAGGTGGCAGTTATTCTGCTTTTGGAATGGGGAGTAAACAGCAGAATATTAGAACTTATCCTGCCTTTGGACGACCATAGAGGCTCAGTTGGCGATTCCACCAGAGCACGACAGCCACCAGCAACTACTACTCGCTTCTCGATGTCTCTATATTAGTTAATTCAACCAATTGTTAACAACTTATAGCAAAATTGGATTCAATGTGCATGAAAACAAAAGCAGGAAGAACATCTGACTAGCAATGTGGAGAACGTTGTTGTTAGGATATGAATAGGTTTATACAATCCTATTAGAATAGGAATAGGTTTATACAATCCTATAAGAATAGGAATAGAAATAAGAATACTAAATAGTATCCTACTTGGTAAAGGATTGTATTCTAGGGTCTATAAATAGGGTCTCAATGTAATAATGTAGACATAACAACAATTCAATAATATTCTTTTCCTATATTTCTTACATGGTATCAGAGCCTCTACGAACTTGGTAGAGAATTAAAGAGCTTCCGCTGCTGGAGGGTGGCACCCATATATGCTGCCCATCTGGCCAATGATTTTGTTAGCAAAAGTTGGGTCACCGTGTATCTATCCGGTGACTATTTTCTTATATCTAATTTGTGTAGCACCGTGCCATCATTCCGGTGACTACTTTCTTATATCTAATTTGTGTAGCACCGTGCCATCATTCCGGTGACTACTTTTTCATATTTAATTTTTGTAGCACCATGTCATCATTCTGGTGTCTACTTTTTTGTGTAGCACTGTGTCATCATTCCAGTGACTACTTTTTCATATATAATTTGTGTAGCACCGTGACATCCTTCCAGTGACTACCTTTTTTTTTGCATATCTAATTTGCGTAGCACCGTACATCTCTCCGGACTACTTTTCATATTTAATTTGTGTAGTACCGTGGATTTTTCCGAACTAGTTTCTCATATCTGAGTTGCATAGCATCATGTGTCTTTTCAGTGACTTCTCAGATTTGATTTGCATAGTTCCATTCGTCTTTCCGGTGACTCCTCAAATCTGATTTGCGTAGGGTTGTGCGATCATTCCAACCCTACCCATATTATTTCTCTTTTTTCAATAGGGTCGTTCCATCAATTCCAACTATCCTATATTATTTCTATTTTCTAGTTGGGTTGTGACATCATTCTGACCCTACCCATATAATTTTATTTCTTAGATTGTGACTACTTTTAGCCATCAAATCTAATACTCCGGCATATGAGCATGTTCTGGCCAGTTTTTTCGGTGACTTATTTAATATCGACTGTCTATTGATTCCAACATGAACCATGTACTTTATACTAGATTTTGAGCACTTACAATGTTTGCTGCATTGTGAAGAAGTCTATATGGAGCAACTACCTAATGTTGTTGCTCAGGGGGAGTTTAGTAGCCTTGTATGTTGATTACGTAAGTCACTCTATGGTCTGAAACAGTCTTTGCAAGCTTGGTTTGGGAAGTTCCAACACTGTAATTTTATCATTCTGTGTTTTATCCGCATTATGCATCAAATTCAGTATTTCATGAGAAGATCAAGCACATTGAAATTTATTGTCAATTTTGTGAAGGCGAGTGATCAACTTGCAGATATCTCACCAAGCCCCTCATCGGTCCTTGTGTTAATTACATTTGTAACAAGCTAGGTACATGAATTGTATGCACTAGCTTGAGGGGGAGAGTTAGAATATGAATAGGTTTATACAATCCTATTAGAATAGAAATAGGTTTATACAATCCTATTAGAATAGGAATAGATTTATACAATCCTATTAGAATAGGAATAAGAATAGAAATAGAAATAGGAATACTAAATAGTATCCTACTTGGTAAAGGATTGTATTCTAGGGTCTATAAATAGGGTCTCAATGTAATAATGTAGACATAACAACAATTCAATAATATTCTTTTTACGACTTTCTATAATCAGTAGAGAGAATGTAAGAAGACTTACTCACCCGCTCTCAGATATATACCCGACCCAAAGCTCTGCTTTATCCCAATGCATGTTAGGGTGGCTCCATTCTATCCAGGCCAAACGTTCCCCTTTCAGATCCATCCGTGGGAATGCATAGAAGTCATTCCCGCTAATCAAGACTTTTGGTTCTGAAATTCATAAATAAAAGCAGAAGCAGAAATTCATCATTTTAACATAATAGATCAATTGATTCACAATTACCTCAAAGCTTTTGCAACTTACAATTTACATACCTTCAGTGGTGTTATCATTTAGGACCACACTCACAATCTCATTAGTTGGCTTTGCATCAACCCCTCGATGATCTATTTGTAGACAGAAAAGAGCAAGAATATACAGTTACAGCGAACAAGACCGTAGATAAAATATCCTTTCCAGAATTATTTAAATAAAACATGTTGTGATTATAAGTAAAGATATATGTACCTTCTCTTACAGCAATATAACGGTTCAAACGACCATCAAAGACCCCATCAGCATATCTTACATGAGGTCCCGCATAATCTGGAGTTATCGGCACTGGACCTGAATCTATGATTAACAAATTATCAATTCAATCTGCCCTATCACTCAACTTCTGTGAAATTTAATAGACTTGCTACTTCATCACTTCAGTTCATCACAGTATTTTTCTTTTTCTATTTCTTATTTGAACTGTTGGGCCAGGAATTTAGGGTTTTGGGGAGAATTGAACTGCCGAGTATGGATAGAGTAGAGAATAGGGATTTCAAACAAGAAGTTGTTATTGTGGTGGGAGTAGTTGTTTAGAGTTCTCTATTATTGTGGGATTGTTGCGTCCTACCTCTTTGAATAATAATTTCCAATAACTACAGTAGTTGTTGGAACAAATCAATAATTGTTTAATTTTTTATGTCATGTGTATGTAGACAAATGAGCCATACACGTGAAAAAAAGAACTAGGGCATCTTCAGCTCCTTCTAGCAAAAGACCTTGCTGACCAGGCAAACAAAGATGAGCTCGCAGTTCAGGCTCCGGCAACCGAAGAAACAACAATTTAGGAGTCGGAAAATGGTGAGGTGCTGGCTGGAGAAGAAGAAAGACATGCAATTATTTGTAAAATCCAACTGGACAACAAGAACTAAATGAGAGAGAAGTAGTTGATACATCAGTTGTGGATCTGACGATGATCTCCGAAAGAAGAAACAACAGATCAAATGACGATGAGGATGCACAGTCATTTATAGGGACTGACATTGATGATGCAATTAGTACGGGCAATGATCTCGAGAGTCTTTTGGTTCCTGAATCTGTCAAGAGCATTGACATTAAAAAGTATGGTAGAAGAATATGTTGCTGCTTCTTAGCTTGATCAACACCCTATTCTTGTAACACTAGAAAAACAATTTATCTCCTTGCAAATCCCCATGATTTTCCTTTACAACGGAGGGAATGTTATGGATATGTTCTAGGAAAAGGTTTTAAGGGATTCAGAGAAATGTCGAGGGATCATCGCAATGAAAATGATTTAAAGGGAAGTGGTTTCGTGCAATTCTTAGATCTGAAGCTGTACGGTTCTCAATGAGATTATTGCATGATCTTCTTCACTGGACTTCTGCAAGAAAAACAAGGAGTTTTTGTGCAGTTACAATGGCATGCCCTGCTTGTATTAGCAAGAACGAATTTGCCCTCGTAATTTGGACTCCGATGCCATTCTCCTCCCCCTATGAGAATGGGAAATTAGCTTTAGCACAAGTGGAGGGTAAGAGATTATTGAATCTAGTGGGAAGTGTGTTATGCTGTTGTGATCCTTCAAAAGATCGATGATCCAACATTCAAATAAAGGCACATAGCTTCCCTGAGCTTGGTTTGCTTCTTGAACAACATTGTGTGTGTAAAAGATGTAAACAAGGTAGTTGAAGATGATTGGATCAGATTAACATAAAGAAGAAATTCTATCATGCTATCAAACAAGCTAGAACCTCACCGTTGAATATCTACTGAAAGAATTGAAACCAACCAAAGCCACTTATAACTTCTATGGCTTCCCATCAGCGTTTGTGGTAACTAATTACAATGTTATTTTGAGTTCAATAATCATTTCGCTTTTATGTTGTACTAATTGCATTTTACTCATCACACAATATAGGCTTTGACATTTAAAGCTATTCCGCCAATTTGATGAAGGGAGAAGGATGCTTCAACTGCGAATCCCCCTTTTCCAAGGGAATGGAGGGCATCAATCTTCAACCCTAGAATAGCTTCTACTCTTTTGTTAGCTACTACACTAATACTGTTCCATTGAAAAGCTTAACACTTCGATTCTATTTTGTATAATCAGTTTAATAGTACATAAAATTATTAATGGATAGCTAACCTGAAGAAGTGAGAGTCTGTTTGTACAATCTCTGGTCATCAAAATTGGAGAAAACAAGTACATCTCCAGAAACCCCAAAAGATCCACCACCATATTCATGAACAGTGTTTCGAACATTGAAGTCTTTTGGTGTAATATCTTCCCCTGATTCTTTAACAAGCACAGCTCGTCCAGACTCAGCAGGGCGAGTCTCCAGCCATATTAAGTGGCCATGAGAGTCTACAGTGAAGCCTTCAAGGCGTTTATCGGAACCCGAGACGATATCGGCAGTGATTGGTGACTTCCATGACCCATATGGAGCACTATTTTTTTCACCAGTAGCCATAGTATCTTCAATGATCTAAAGGTTAAATGAAGTGAAGTAGCTCTTAATTCTTATATGGGGATCAAACAGAACAAAATATTCGAGAAAAGGACCAAAATTGTCCCTTGAATTTGCCTTAACACTCAAAATGATCCTCAGCTTTTCATAAGTAGCACCAATAGTCCTTCTTCTTTGTAAAAATGGTGCAGTTTTAGTCTTCCTAACATTTTCTGTCAATTTACAACATTTAGCTCCTTTTGTCCATTCATTAAGCAACAGTGAAAGTTAATTATCAAGGTCATCAAATGAATTAATTTTGATTGGCAGGATCCATTGTATTATTGGCTCCATTTATCCATTTACAGATATATTAAAAAAATTACTTAGTTTCTCACTTAATGTCGGGATATCCATAATGGAATCTAGCTATGTTAGAATCGCATCGCGTAGGGCTCCATTTGATTTGCATACCCAGGGTTAGAATATGAAACCTTTGGTTATGAGAGAAACAACTTTATCTACTACACTACATCTTTTAGTTGTATAAATATACTAAATTCTTTGTCTAGAATTTCAGAAACACGCTTCATGTTTAAAACAAGAGCTTGTTAGTATCAATTAAGCATAAAATTATAATTATTATCGGGTTATGGTTACTCGTAAAGAAAAAACATAAATCGTCGTAGAATTGATAATTCAAAAAAAAAATCTAAACCATTACCAAATTGTTAACTTTTTGAACGGTGGATCATTCAGAAACAATTTTATAACTGTAAAGGTATGTAAGATGTGTGCATACTCTATTCTTTTCATATCCCACTTATGAAACTAAACTTGATATGCTATTATGTTTACCAAATTATAAATTTAATAAATCATTATGGATAAACCAATAATATTTTGCCAATTTGAGTTATTAATTTTGATTGTGTTTAATTTTAAGCAACCCTACCAAAGGATCAGAGACAACACTAACATAATTATATAAATAAATCTACTCATAATAAATTATTTATTTAATGCATGATGCACATGTAAACGGCTTTCATTAGTGCTCCATATGAAATGATAAGAATCATTTTGAGTCTTAAGGTAAAGATAAGGGACAATTTAGTCCTCAAAGTGGCTTTGATAGAGAAGAATAGTTAAAGGTGACAAAAAGTTTCAAAACTAAGAAAATTTGATATATATTTTTAAAATGATTAAATAGAAGTGATTAATTTAAGATTAATGTTAATGATATTAATTTTAATATTTTATTTACACAAAAATCCTATATATTTTCCCCTCTCTCCCCTATCCTCTCAACATGGCAAAAATCACTTTCTCATGAATAATTTTCATAGAGAGTTCCTAATTATGAGACCTAAATATATCAACAAGATATAATTGGTATTATTAAATACTAAATTAAACTTAGCACGCGGTATTTATTTAATGCATGACGCACATGTAAACGGCTTTCATTAGTGCTCCATATGAAATGATAAGAATCATTTTGAGTCTTAAGGTAAAGATAAGGGACAATTTAGTCCTCAAAGTGGCTTTGATAGACAAGAATAGTTAAAGGTGACAAAAAGTTTCAAAACTAAGAAAATTTGATATATATTTTTTAAAATTATTAAATAGAAGTGATTAATTTAAGATTAATGTTAATGATATTAATTTTAATATTTTATTTACACAAAAATCTTATATATTTTCCCCTCTCTCCCCTATCCTCTCAACGTGGCAAAAATCACTTTCTCATGAATAATTTTCATAGAGTTCCTAATTATGAGACCTAAATATATCAACAAGATATAATTGGTATTATTAAATACTAAATTAAACTTAGCACGTGCCTCTTGGAACTAATAAGTAAAAAATATTAATAAAGACAGTCTAAACATCATCAACTATTGAAACTGGATCAATTATTTTTCTGTAGATTTGTATAACATGTGAGTCTATATAATATGTGAGGAAAGTTAGAGTTTCTTTTAAGCTCTTTATCACTTTTAAATTGGTTTTCATTATGTAGGATCAAGAAAATGTAAGAGCAACTCAACAAAATTGATAACTAAAATCAAACGTTAAAATAATGCCCAAAGATAATTTTTTTTTTTATATATATCTCATGTGATTTTCTTAAATTCTTTTTATAAAAATAATATCCCAATTAACTTTTATATATTTGATTATTTATTTAATTATCTACCCTTCTCATCATTAAAGTTATCTATAAACAAGGGTTCAACAATACTTTTATAAGAAGCATCCACATTCAAAATGACATTTATAAGTTCTCATCACCTAATTCTTCTCACTATCCCAATTTTGCACTCCCTCCGTTCTATATTAACTTAAGCTTTGAGGTGTTTCACACCCTTTAAAAAAAGTAGGTTAGGACATAAATTGAACATAATTTTCCATTTTTACCCTTATTAATTATTGTCAAAGATAACTAAACATTAATTACAATAACTAATTCCAATACTAACTTAAAGGGTAAAATTGGAAGAATATTTTAAAAATAGTCTTGAAGATTGAAAACTTAAATTAATTTGAAAAATAAAAAATGACTCAAAGCTTAAGTTAATATGGAATGGAGGAGTACTACTAACTAATAGATGTTAAAATAAATACATATATTAAGAATGATTCAAGTCTATTTGAAATTGAATAATAATTTGGTGCCTTTTAAAAAAAAAATTATTTGACCACATGGTATAATTTGATCCATTGTTAATAAACAATAATTAATTCAATATCGTCTGTATGTTTCTATTATCAACATCATCATCAAATTGTTCTCCTTTTCCTCCACATATAGCGTATTTATATTAAATGATTCAAGTATTTAGCTAAATAATATCTATCTTTTCTTCTAAATAACATCTGTCACACTTAAATTAAAATAGAAGCATATATCTTTTCTTCTAAATAACATCTTTCATACTTAAATTAAAAAAAGAAGCATATATCTTTTCTTCTAAATAACATCTATCACACTTTAATTAAAAAACAAGCATAAATATATATATTATTTTTTTATTAATAATATTTATAATTATATGAAGTAATTATAAATGAGGCCTTCATTGCTGTAAGCCCCACTTGCTTTATTTCTCAAAATTAAGATGTTTGAATATTAAATTACATATAAATATTAAGATGTTGTATTAAAATTTGAATGTGAAATAATTAAAATTGCTTATTTTATATATATATATATATATATATATATATATGAGTATCAACAAATATGAAGTTGATAAATACGAATTAATCTAATATTGTATCAACTTTTAAAAAATATATAGTAATTGGTGGGAACAATGGCTTACGATGATTGTGAGTGCAAGTTGGCGGTTGATAATAGATAGTAATGATGACGGTAATTAATAATAGTGATTGATTGTTATAATAGCAATGATGATTGGTAATAATAATTATAGGCTACTAATGGTAACAATCAACTATAATGAATGGCGATAATGGTGGATGGTGATGAAGATGGTGGTCATGGATAGTGGGGGCAGAGTCGATAATAGCAAGGACACCACAGTCACTGGTGATTAGCCATGAATAGTGAAATACATCTCTACAAAAATCTTCCAAGAATAACATTTAAATGATATTAGATTTTTGTTATAATCTTCATTTATATTTATTTGAAATCATTAAGTCGTTATAAAATAATAATAAAAAAGCCGTAAATGTTTGAGATTTAAATGCTTAAAGTTAATACCTAAAACAGATACTTAATAATTGAAATATAAATAACTAAGATCAAGACCTTCATTAGTGTATAAAATGAAGCCGTAGCGGCCTTATAGATTCACTTATAGTTCTTGTGACATCATACATGACAATTTGTGTTATACGTGTGGAATTTTATCTGTATTATGTCACATAGGACGTATGTGTCTACTTATTTAATTTTATGTAAATTTAAGTGTCTGCTTGTACACATTAAAAATTGAAGGACATAGATACCTGAAGTAAGTTAAATGACATATTCATGTATCATGCCAATTTATTTTCTTGGGGCAGACTTATAACAACCTGTCATTCATTAGAAATTAAAAAAAACACACAACTACCACCCAAAATTATTTATTTAAAGGATGATTAGCTGTTGATCCACAAAAACATTATTTATTCAAATTATTGTGTATAAATTATTTTGTTTCTTGTAGAGGCCAGCAAACAACTAGCAAAAAAGACGTTTGCAACAACTTTGAGAAGATTTTGGTGTAGACAAAGAAAGTAACTTTGTAAAGAGCATCTCAACGATGGACTATCTTGGAATTGGTGCTACTATTAAAGTTGTTCTTGACAAACTGCTTTCTCTCACTATTGAGGAGGCCAAAAGTTTAAACAATTGCAAGAAAAATCTCAAAATACTGACAAGGTATGTATCCATGATCCAAGCTCTGATTCATGATGTTGAAAGACGACAAGTTGACGATCAGACTGTTGAAAAATGGCTTGAGATGCTTGAGAGAGTTGCTGAAGATGCTGAAAATGTGTTTGATGAATTCAGATATGAATCTCTCAAAGCACAAGTGATGAACATCCGAGCCAAACTAATCCAAAATATCCGTAACTTCTTTTCTCATACTGCTTGTAAGTATAAAATGTTTGGAAAAATCAACAACATCAATGAAGAGTTGAGGGCTATCAATAATTTAGCTAACGATCTTGGTCTCCAATTACTGATGGTTCCTTCCCGGCAAATATTACCAATTCGAGAAACATATTATGTAGTAGTTGCTTCAGATGTTATTGATAAAGACATGGATGTTGCTAAAATAAAGGAGAAGATTTTGAACATGAGAAGGGATGTTGTTCTGTGCACCATTCCCATAGTGGGTATGGGGGGGTTAGGGAAAACTACTGTGGCTAAGAGAATTTTCAACGACGAACACATCAAACAACAGTTCGAAAAGAGAGTTTGGTTGTGTCTACCTGAAATGTTGGAAACAAAGAGCTTTCTTGAACTGATCCTCGAATCACTGACAAAGAGGAAAGTTGAGGTCCAAAGCAGAGATGTAATAGTCAAGACGCTACAAGATGCATTGGGAGAAAAAAAGTATTCGCTTGTCTTGGATGATTTGTGGCGTGTTGACTCTACATCATGGCATGAGTTCATAGACACCTCGAGAGGAATCAATACATCCAGAGGAAACCACATTCTCGTGACTACTCGTATTAAACAAGTGGCATCCACAGTAGCAGTAGATCTTCATATGTTGGGAAGATTGGCAAGAGATCATTGTTGGTCCATTTTCAAACAAAGAACATTTGTTGATGGGGAAGTTCCAGAGGAAGTAGTGAGCATGGAGAATAAGATTGTTAAAATGTGTCAGGGTCTACCACTGGTTGCAAGTGTATTGGGAGGCCTCTTACGCAACAAGGAAAAACATGAATGGCAGGCGATTCTTGACGACAACCCCCTTGTTGCAGGTGAATATGATAACGGGGAAAATAGCTTAAAGAAAATCCTAAAACTCAGCTATGATTATCTACCATCTCCACTTCTGAGAAAGTGTTTTGCTTACTTTGCCATTTTTTCAAAAGATTTTGAGTTTGAAAAGGATCAACTAATCCAATTCTGGATGGCAGAAGGTTTTCTTCGTCCATGTCAAGAGGCCCTTGTGATGGAAGACATTGGGAACAAGTTTTTTCAACTTTTATTGCAAAATTTCTTGCTGCAAGATGTTAAGCTAGATGAGCAAGAGAATACAACACACTGTAAGATGCACGATCTTGTGCATGATTTGGCTAGAGATATCTTAAAATCTAAACTATCTGATCCAAAGAGCGTTGGAGGAGAAAAACTTTCTCAAGTTCGATACTTTGGATGGGACTCACCAAGGGATCAAATAGATAGGACAAATGCGCCAGAACGTTTGTGCACACTATTATGGAGAAGCAATTATGTGTCTGAAGATATACTATTGAGCTTTAAGTTCTTGAGAGTTTTAAATTTGTCCAGTTCAGGAATCAAGGTGTTGTCAGCCAAAATTGGCAAGCTAATATACTTGAGATATCTTGATCTCTCCGACACCAAGATCAAAGTCTTGCCCAAACCCATTTGCAAGCTCTACAATTTGCAAACATTTAGAATTAATAGCTGTTTTTCACTCAAGAAGCTTCCAGAAGAAATGACAAATATGATAAGTTTGCGACATATATATTTCAACTATCATTACCAATCAAATCTTTATTTTGCGGTTTGGGGATCAAGGTTTATTGATCAGTTTCAGAAGCCACTTAATATGGGGCAATTGACAAGTCTTCAGACGCTACCATTTTTCTACCTAGGTTTAGAGAAAGGTCGTCAAATAGAAGAATTAGGTCGTTTGAAATACCTTAGAGGTGAATTGACCATCAAACATCTCCAGTTAGTCGTAAATAAAGAAGAGGCTCGAACAATATATTTGCAGGAGAAATCAAATATCTACAAGTTGGCATATTTATGGTCCCATGATGAATCAGAAGATTGTGAGATCAATGATGAGCATGTGTTAGATGGTCTTCAACCACATCCAAACTTGAAAACCTTAACAATAGTGGACTATTTAAGAACTAAATTTCCTTCATGGTTCAGTGAAGGATTGCTACCAAATTTGGTAGTATTGAAATTAAGTGGTTGCAAAAGGTGCAAGGATATTCCATCGCTTGGCCAATTGAAGTTCCTTCGACATCTTCAGCTGATAGGATTCCTTGAATTGGAATCCATCGGACCAACATTTTATGGTGTTGATGTTAATGATAATGGATCAAGCAGCAATAATCTCAATATCCAAGTGTTCCCATCATTGAAAGAACTAGTGTTGAAGAATATGTGTAACCTTATTGAGTGGAAGGGAGATGAACTTAGAGTAAGAATGTTTTCTGGGCTTGAGAAGTTGAAGATTACAAAGTGTCCACTGTTAAAAATTACTCCAAGTAAATTTGAAATCCTCTATGAACTAAGCATTGAAGGAGTTGGCAGTGAAATGCCATTATTGAACTTGTGTAGCAACTTGAAATCTCTCGTAAAGCTAACTGTGGATGATGTGAAAGAGCTCACATGTCTTCCTAATGAGATTCTACGCAATAACGTTTCTCTTCAACACCTATTGGTCTCACTCTGTAGAAAATTTCGTGAATTGCCCCAAAACTTGTACAATCTCCATTCTCTTAAGAGCTTACGAATATCCTTCTGCCCCAATTTCAGTTCTTTTCCTGTTCCCACTGGAGATAATTATTTGACTTCCCTCCAAAGTCTTGAGTTATGTCATTGTGATAGATTGACCAGTTTACCAAGTGGAATGCTAAATCATTGTCTGTCTTTGGTATCCTTGAATGTCATCAATTGTAACAACTTGGTTCCCTTCTTTTTACCCGTACGGAGCCTTCACCGCCTAGGGATATTGCGAATTGGTTCTTTCTCAGAGATGGTGGATTTTGAGGCATTCCAATTGATTTTTAATGGCATTCACCATCTATTATCCCTTCGTACATTGGAGGTGTGGGGACACTTGCACTGGGATTCTCTTCCCTATCAGCTTATGCAACTTTCTGACCTAACAACGATCCAAATACATGGATTCAGAATTGAGGGTCTTCCTCATAGACTTCACAACCTTACTTCTCTTGAAAGATTAATGCTAGAGAGGTGCAAGCGGCTACAACATATGGACTTCTCAGATGCCAGGCCCAAATTACGGTATGTGGTGATCCGTGATTCTCCATTGTTTGAAGTTGTCTTAGATGAGCTTGGCAATCTTGTTTCTTTGCAAGAGTTAAGTTTTTGGAACTGCGAAAAACTAGAGAATCTGCCATCCAGAGATATCATGCTACGCCTCACTAAATTATGGAACCTGCAAATTGGTGGCTGCCCACTGTTAGAAGAAAGTTGCATCAATCGGAGTGGCCCAAACTCCAAGTGGTTCAACATTTCCCATATACCAAAAATTGAAATAGGCGGGAGGAATATTCACCATCTGAATTGATTTTTTAATTATTATTTTTCATGAATTCCAGAAAAGAAGTTTTGTATATAATTTAATATTTTTTTTCCTACAATTATTTTGACATTAAAATATACAAAATTAAGAATCAATTGCATATGTGCTATGCTTTCAATATTCTGCTTGTCCTATCCACTTCAACGAATTGTTCTTCTTCGAATTCTTCAAGCTTCCAGAAGAAATCAGCTTCTCGTTTCCTTTTAGGGCATTTGAATCCCATGTACTCAAAGAGCTCTAAGATGTTTTCACGTGGACGTTGGGAAATAATTTATCCATCTGATAGAAGAACTATGTCATCGAATTATTAAGTTATAAGTTTCTAGTGCAGGCTGCAAGACTGAGATCTTAGTAGTTCCTTGAAAAATGTGGATTGATTGCCTGATTGAATTCACTATCTGAAATGTTGTTGAACTATCTAAGCCATGTTGAAATCTCATCGTTGAGTAGTGCTATAGCTGGTCCAATCGTCATCTCCCTTGTAGGATATGTTATCATCAAATATTTAGAACCTCAAAGTACATTAATTTATTCCCTCAACCTTTAGTTATTGTAGCTAGGTTCTGGATTATCTGGTTTTGCTCTAACTTGCAGTAACTCGCTTTTATTGTCCACCTGAAATGCCATTGCCTCGAAACATTCATCTCCAATGAGGGTATCAGCACAAATGCCAAGTCACAATATCTGTAAAATTTGTAGAATGAAACATTGTATTGTAGGAAACATTTCTTCATTGAACTTGTAATTTAGGAAATGACATCTTACCTTGAGATTATAGTCTGTTACAACACTAGCACCCTGCCCTTCTATTGAAGTTGTCTGTTGGACAAAAAACCAATAATCGAGTCATTTCTAATCAAAATTGACAAAGAGAAAGAGTATGACTAAATATTCTATTGAGACGTCTTTACCTTCGTAAAGATTTCAACATCAGGATCATGCTTAATGTTTGCTTCCTTCTCTCTCATAGACAGCTCAGCTAACATTTCCATATATCTTGATATGATTTAATCATGAAATTTATGTTTTTTTTATAGATGACTAGTTCCAAGGTCATGTTAGAACAAGCCAAATCTCATGAGCAGCAGGCAATCACGTTAGGTAAGTTTTCATTTTAGAATCAAGCCAAATCCCATGATATGATTTAATCATGAAAATTTATGGTTTTTGCGTTCCTTTTTTCTCATGATACAAATTTAACAAGGTTTGTTATGTTTCACTGAGGAACCAACACATTTATTTTGTATGAAGAACAAAATCTTCAACTGTAAACTCATTATGGGACACTTTCATGAGTATTTGGGTTCTGATAACCATTTCCAAGAGCTGAAGTCTACACTGTGTAACTTTTTATTGTGTAAGCTGTTAGGAAGAGATACATTAGTTTGGTTGATTTGGTGTTTCTTTCCATATAATTCTTCTTTCCGTTTTTCTTTTGCCACAACTTCAGTCCATATAATCCAGTGGTTTAATTGATGATAGGGGTGGCAGTTTTAGCCCTTGAGAAGGACATAAATGAATTGACTAGTTTGCGGGGTATCCGTCCATTAAGTTGAAGGTTTCTCTACTCTGATTTTTGAATCAAGATTTCCATTTAAGATCCAAAATGAAGCATAACTAATTGTCTATCTATAAAGCTGTTACAATAATTTGGAATTCAAAAGTTAGTTGACAAAGTTAGTTAAACACTATTAAGCTACAATATTCAGTGTAGTGGTGGTTAGTTAGATGTTAGTTGTAACTGATTTGTGTTGCATGGAATAAGTCAGTCAAGTTTTTTATAAATAGACATTGTAATCATCAGTTACATTTATATATGGAATATACATAATTCTTTTTCTCTTTCTAATCTCTATTTCTATTCTTCTTCTTCTTCTTCTTCTTCTTCTTCATTACTAACTATTTTCTCGAGAAATCCTGAAACAGTGCTTCGATCCTCAAATTCATTGTGAATTCCTGCAATCGAGTAACATTAGTATCAGAGCTACTCTATCCTTGGATTTTAATGGTGAAAGGAACACGATCTGCTGATAATTCTCCAACATAAATGGGGGAATTGAAGGAAATGATGCAGAATTTGGCAAAAAAAATAAGAACGTTGGCAGGGAAAGTTACAAACCTGAAGAGATTGGATCAGGTGGTCATGGAATTGAAGGAACATTTGGTCACTAATCGAGAATCTGGGAGGGAGAAAACTCCTATAGAAGATGGTCCTTCGACTGCAAGACATTCTGATGAGAGAATTCACCACTCTGAAGGGAGAAGTCACAGACCCAGGAGTCCTACCAGTTACAACACCCATCATTCAAACTTCTCAAGATGGTCCCGAATGGAATTCCTCAGGTTTGCAGGGGAAGATCTGAGATCGTGGTTGTTCAAGATTGAACAATTTTTCTCCATGGAGAATGTAGCTGCAGAGGAAAAGGTAACAGTAGCTACAGTGCAACTGGAAGGAGAAGCCATCCAATGGCATCTTTCTTTCATGAGATATAGACAATATTTACAACCAGCTACTTGGAATGAGTATGTGATGGCTATGGTGGAGAGATTTGGGACAGATTTTGATGATCCCATGGAGGAGATCAAGAAGATCAAACAAGTGGGGAGTGTTAAGGAATATCAATCAGTGTTTGAAAGACATCTGACTAGGGTGAATTTGTCATAAGAGAATGCAATTAGTTTCTTTATTGGAGGGTTAAAACATGAGCTGAACATTGCTGTGAAGATCACCAATCTGACTTCTTTATCACAGGTATACAGGATTGCAAGAATGCAAGAAGCATACTTAACTACTGTGAGACAGCCAATATCTAATCAGTCTCAGATGGGTGGAAAAAGATTCATAGACCAAAGGATTGGTAACAATAAGCCTCTGCTATCTACATTTGGTACAAATACTTCTAGTTTTTCTTAGGCAGTAAATAGAAGAACTTTGAGCATAGAGGAGATGAATGAACAAAGGCAAAGGGGTTATGTTACTTTTGCGATGAAAAGTACATGTATGGGCATAAGTGTAAGAATTCCAAGCAGTTGTATCTGTTGGAAGTGGAAGAATTAGAAGAAGGGAAGGATTCAATGCAGGAACAAGGTGGAGAATTACAAGAGGAACAGAATGAACAACTAGAGTTGGGACCACCTATGGAACACATGGAGATTTCTATGCATGCGTTAAATGGGTCTTTGGGATTCAGAACCTTGAAGATGACTGGTTATCACTCAAAAATGGCATTACACATATTAATTGGTACATGAAGTTCTTATAACTTCATTGATCCTGATCTGGTCAAGCAATTGGGGTGTAAAGTGAAGTCTATTAAACCTGAGATGGTAGCTGCAACAAATGGTAGCATGCGGGTGGACAAGATGACGTCTGTGACATGGTTACTACAATGAGCAGAGTTTTCTGTTGATTTGCTATTATTACCTTTAGGTTCTTATGGCGTTGTGCTGGGGTCCTATGGCTATTAACGTTGGGTGATATCAAGTTGAATTTCAGAAATTTAACAATGGAGTTTTGGTACAAGGGAAGGAAGCATTTACTCAGAGGGTCTGGCAGTCAAGTGTTAACTCCTAGTGCTGGGAAACTGACCAAACACTCCGAAAATCAGTCTCAGCTTTGTATGATTCAAGTAATTCCTCAGGGAAGTGATGAAGACAAGTGGCATCTATTAGAAGTAGCAGCTGATAAAGATCTTGAAGAAGACCCTGCACTACTAGAGGTATTGTCAGAATTTTCTGCATTATTTGAAGAACCTGTTGGTTTACCACCTTCTAGAGGTGTATTTGATCATAGGATTGTGTTGCATTCTGGAGTTGAACCTGTGAATAAGAGACCTTATAGATATCCTTCAGTGAAAAATGATATTATTGAGGGTCTTGTACAACAAATGTTGGATCAAGGGATCATTAACCTAGTTACAGTCCTTTTGCATCACCAGTGGTATTAGTAGGCAAAAAGGATGGCACCTGGAGACTATGTGTAGACTATAGAGACTTGAATAAGTTTACTATAAAGAACAAGTTTCCAATCCCTATTGTAGAATATCTATTGGATGAACTAGGAGTATCCAAAATATTTTCTAAAATAGACTTAAGGGGTCTGGATACAATCAACTAAGAATGGCAAAAGAGGATGTGCCTAAGACTGCTTTTAGAACACACTCGGGACATTTTGAATACTTAGTTATGCCTTTTGGTTTATCAAATGCCCCAACTACATTTCAAGGTTTGATGAGCACTGTGTTCCAGAATTTTCTAAGGAAGCATGTCTTGGTGTTTTTTGATGACATACTAATATATAGTAGAACTATGTAGGAACACATATTACATCTGAGGTCTGTTTTTTTGAAAATAGCGGAGCATCAACTATTTGCCAATAAAAGTAAATGTTTCTTTGGTGTCCATAGAATTGAATACCTTGGTCACTTTATCACATCAGAAGGTGTTTCTACCGATCCTTAAAAGATCCAAGCTGTGAGGGATTGGCCTGTCCCAACTACTCTTAAGCAATTAAGGGTTTTTTTAGGCTTGGCTGGTTATTACAGAAGATTTATACAAGGATTTGGAGTTATTCGTAAACCTCTTACTGATCTAACTAAAAAAGATAAATTCAAATGACACCACACAGCTCAGGAGGCATTTTTGCAATTAAAGGAAACTTTGACTCAATCTCCTGTATTAGCTTTACCTGATGCCAACAAAACTTTCATTGTTGAAACTGATGCTAGTGGTTATGGAATTGGTGTTGTTCTTATGCAAGAGGGACATCCTATAGCCTTTATTAGCAAGGCATTATCTCCAAGACATGCTGCTATGTCAGTTTATGACAGAGAGTTATTGGCCATTGTCCAAGCTGTTACTAAGTGGTATCAGTACTTATTAGGTTAGAGGTCTATTATAAGGACTGATCAAAGAGCTTTGAAGTACCTTATGGAACAGAAGTTGCACACAAACTCACATTTATTGTGGTTAACAAAGTTGATGCCATTTGACTATTTTATTAAGTACAAAAAAGGAGTTGAGAACAAAGTCGTTGATGCAATGTCGAGAGTTACCGGGGCTGAGTTACTTGCTTTGGTGATTTCCCCAACCAACACTGATCTCTTTCAAGCTATTGTGGATAGTTGGCACTCAGACCCAGAGCTTACACAGTTGATTGCAGATTTACAAGCTAATCCTGACTCTCATAGGCAGTTTACTTGGTTGCAAGGCCAATTAAGAAGGAAAAGAAAACTAGTGATTGGCAAGGTACAAAGTTTAAGGAATGACATTATGTCCCTATGGCATGCTGGCCCTCTAGGAGGTCATTCAGGTGTAGAAACTACCCTTAAGAAATTGTTGACACTATTTTATTGGAAGAACCTGAGAACAGAAGTGAAGGATTTCATTCAAAAGTGTGATGTTTGTCAGAAGAACAAATCTGATTTAGCTGCTTACCTTGGGTTGTTGCAACCATTACCTATTCCTGAGGTGGTGTGGTCTCAAATTAGTATGGACTTCATTGATGGTCTTCCCAAATCTCATGGTTGTGAGGTGATTTTGGTGGTCGTCGACAGACTCAGCAACTATGGTCATTTCCTCCCACTGAAACATCCCTATACTGCTCAATCAGTTGCCCATGTGTTTTTGGATACTATTATGAAATTACATGGCTTACCTGATGCTATAACCAGTGATAGAGATGTTGTGTTCCTGAGCTCTTTTTGGCAGGAGCTATTTACTCTTCAAGGGGTATTGTTGCATACATTTACAGCTTATCATCCTAAGTCTGATGGACAAATATAAGTGCTGAATAGATGCCTTGAAATCTACTTAAGATACTACTGCAGTGATGATGCTTCCAATTGGTTGGCTTATTTGCCTATGGTTGAGTATTGGTATAATACTTGCTTCCATTTAGCCATACAAATCACACCATATGAAACTTTATATGGCAGGCCGCCCCCTCTACATCTACCTTACTTACCTGGTGAATCAGCTTCTGCCGAAGTTGACACTACCTTGGTGAACAGTGAACTTAAGTTGCAACTACTTAAACATTATTTGCATAGAGCTCAACTCCGAATGAAGCAACAGGCAGATCCTCATAGAAGTGAGGCATTTTTCTGTAGGGGATTGGGTCTACTTTAAGGTGTATCCGTACAAACAAGCGACTATCTCTCATCACTCTTCTAATAAGCTTGCTGCTAAATACTATGGTCCCTTTCAGATCATTAAGAAGGTTGGCCCTATGGCCTACACTCTTTTGTTGCCTCGTTCTGTTAAGATTCATCCAACTGTGCATGTCTCGTTGTTAAAAAAGTGTTATGAAGTGCCTTCCCACGTTTCTTATCCTCCGACTATTGACCTAGCCAATCCAAATTGCCCTACTCCGGAGTCTGTTTTACAGCGAAGAATGGTCAAGAAGGGCAACAAAGTTGTTGCTCAGTTATTGGTTAAATGGGTTGGTTTTCCCGCTAATGTAGCCACTTGGGAATTTGCTACCATCTTGTAGACAAGGTTTCCATCCTTTGATCCTTGAGGACAAGGATCTTTTGTATGGGGGAGTACTGTTACAGTAATTTGGAATTCAAAAGTTAGTTGACAAAGTTAGTTAAACACTGTTAAGCTACAATAATCAGTGTAGTGGTAGTTAGTTAGATGTTAGTTGTAACTGATTTGTGTTCGATGGAATAAGTCAGTCAAGTTCTTTATAAATAGACATTGTAATCATCAGTTACATTCATATATGGAATATACATAATTCTCTTTCTCTTTCTAACCTCTCTTTCTATTCTTCTTCATTACTAATTGTTTTCTCGAAAAATCCTGAAACAGTGCTTCGATCCTCGAATTCATTGTGAATTCTTGCAATCGAGTAACAAAAGCCTCTAAATATGATTGAGTAATGTCAAATGGTAGGTTCCCATTGAATTATGTTCATGAGTTGCAACCTAAATAAATTCTTACTGATTGTTTTTATGGATTCAACTAGGAGGTAGTGACCTAAAAAGAAAAAATAAGAGATGCGTAAACGAGAAAATAATGGCTAGAATATGATACTTTCATTCATAACTTCAAACTTATATGTATAGGCAAACACTTACCAAATATAACAACTCCAATTTCACAATAGAAACATTCAAATATTATAATCGCTAAAGTCAAAGTTACAACGGAAAATGGAACTAACAAGGAAATCACAAAACGATAATGAACTAGTAAAACAAAGAAACTATTGAAGATGATAAGTGGAAGGGAGATGAGAACATAGACTCAAAGAAAGGGGATGAGAGGACTAGACATTTTTCTCAACAATTTGCATAATCCCTAAATCACATACCACTACCCTTTTTGATGGAACCGTTCCCACGCCCACTTCTCAACCTGGATCCCAAATTAACTTGGCCCTATTGCTTGTTCTCGGCCCAATAGCTCTTGTTAGCCCAATAACTACTTTCATGACTCTGGCATCCACATTCGGCTGGACTTGGTTCATAACAATACTCTCATCCTCAAGGTTCGAGTCAAGAACAATGTTAGTAGGAGCGCATTCCCTACCAGTAGCCAAGACAAACTGACCAATGTTGGCAAAATATAGTATGTGATCTTGTATGCTTCCTGCCACACCCACCAACCTGGAAACAACATAAAAGATGGTCTGCTCATAACCAAAGCCCTCAAGTGCAAACAAGCTACTTCCAAACACCACTGCAATGTAAGCTTTAGCACCATAAATTGTGTAGCAAATGTAACAACAGCTACAGGTTCGAAAGGAGAACACATGACCTCAAAAGCAACCAAGCCACTGATGTATGCCCTGTCTGCCAAGAGAAAAAATTCTTGCTTGTTACATACCTTGCCAATACGTGTATAATTAAATTGGCGAGCAAAATCATTTGCATTAGTAACTACTAATTTTGGTGTAACCCATGTGGCACATTTATCCAATTGCTTACCATCAATATAACCAGTGCTCACATTCAATTTGCATGACATGGTCTTGGAAAACATTGAGACACCAAAAGACTTATTTGTGTCATTCTGATAACCACATGAAAGATGTGGACTTTGATAAGGTCTTTCGACCATACCAATATACTCGTTTCCTCCATAGTATCGTGTATCAAAGTGCTCTCCTTTATAGGTGATGGTATATAGTAACATCACATTCACGAAAGGGCTATGCTCAAGACCCTTCCATTGCCTAGTTTTCTTAAGCTTAATTGTAGTAGCACAATCTTGATCAATGTGTTCAAGTATTGCATTACACTGCTTTATCCAAGAAACATGATTGAGTGCTAATATAAACTCCAAGAAACTACTAAAATGTTAGACACAACAATGCCTACATGTTTCCACCCAAGTCCACAAACTTGTTCACCCCAGAATATAACTGGTGAGGAATAGGAATAAGGTTGAAGAATCATGCTCCAGTCTGAATTGTTGGTTGGCGAAAGGTTGTATAGAGCTTTCTTGAAAATACTGCACATAAAATAAAAAGGAGAACTCAACGTCATCCATTTGTCCTGCCTTCGTGCAGTCCCCAATTGGTTCCCCACTAACTTCTTTAAAATCTGGAAACATATAGAAATATACATGGCATCAACACGACTTAATTGCTCCCAATCCGAAAACCAAGAAAGGGAACAACTCCATTTTTTTCGAATTACTTCAAACAGTGTATGTGCCTCCTCATTTTCGGTAGAACCTATTATAGTCATGAACTCAGGACTAATTCCAGGATCCCAAATAGAAATAGTTGATTCATTTTCAATTAGAGATTCAGCAGGTTCGATAGTGGGACAAATGTAGGAAATTGACCTAAAAAGTTGAAATGCGTCCATCAAGAGTAAGAGAGTGTGTACAGATGTGGCAGGGTGCAAGTGATGAACTTGGAGGCACCCACCAGGGGTTGCAATGAACAGATTCACACCGGAATCATAAGGGAATTGAGTACATTGATCACTCGACATGGAATCAATATGACAAACAATTATTGTCATGCCCCGAGCTACCCCCGAGACGCGAACACGGGACCTAGGACCACAAGTGATCCCAAGCTAACCCTGCTAGCATGATCATGAGCATACTAAAGATAATAAATTGATGCGGAAGCTAAATCATAAATAAAATGAATAGATGGGGAATACCCATATACTATAACTGAGATAAATGAAAACTGATGAGTTTAATACAAAGAAGATATTAGCTCAATATTAAGCTGAATCTAACTATGTCTGAAATAAGCCTCTAAACTAACTAGAAGTGCTGGGACATGCCCTAACTAAGTCTAGAAAATCTGAAACTAAAAGACTGAAAACTGAAAGATGACATGACTATTGTCCTCGAAGAATGAGGACTCACCACTGATGCTGCTGAACTGGAGATCGGGAACCGATCTAAGCGTGATCTGGATGCTGAGAACCTGAACCTACATCACAAGAAGATGTAGCGCACGTATGCGTCAGTACTTGAAAGGTACTGAGCATGCAGGATAGAGTAAAACTGAAATAACATATAACTGAACAAAGCAATAAATCAATGAAATAATCTGAACATGATATAGATACTGAAAATACTGAATACTGAGGTAACTGATACAATGACCAAATTTATAACATGCTGAGACTGAATACTGACTGTACTGAAATATGGTCAATGCAATAGAGTCTGACTGAACTGTGGGAGCTACTAATAACCGACATAAAACCACATGAGCTAAATGTGGAGTCCGATGTATACGCCCCATCGAGAGGACCCAATTTACCCGGCCAAAGGTATAGAGGCATGACTGGCGTGATCATTAAACTGATATTGCCCACAGAGGGGACTTACACCTACGTGGCTCGTAGTTCTGGGACTATATGGGTACGCTGAACCCTAGTCCAACTCGATATTATTCTACTCCCAATGAATTAAGTAGTTAGCTGGTTATGACTGAATTTCTGTAGATACTGGATAGCTCAAACTGAACATGCAAACTGAGAATGCAACAGTTAATCTGATAATGATGCATTCATAAACTGAGGCATGTATAACTAAATACTGAAATATCTGACCTAGCATGTGTAATTCAAGAACTAAAGAAATATATAGCTAGGGTTCTGAAATTCATGCGATAAACTGAGCAATAACATGATAATCTGATTTGAAACATTTAAATAACTAATTCATGATGATCTGTTCAAATTCTAGAAACCCTAGGTCTGTTCATAATCATGGAATCAAGAATCTGACTGAATTCTAGGGACCTAATGGGGGAAAGGAACCCACTAATGAAATCCCACGTACCTGGTGACAAATTCCACGGAGAAATCTTTCGATTTCGAGGCTGGATTGAAGAAAACTTGTTGCGTTCTTGAACTAGGGTTCTTGACCTTTGTCTCCTCTCTTGATTCTAATTTTCTAAGTTTTGATTAATGATTTTGACTAAGGTAAGTTCTAGTTATGCTTCTAGGCTTAAACTGACTAAACCCTCATGATTTAGGGTCTAAACGACGTATCTTAGGGATTAAATGAAATAGGAAAAGACCAACAGACCCCTGAATTAACTGCTGTCGGAGTGACCTACGGATTGGACCTACGGGCCGTAGGTCAATCTACAGTCCGTAGATTGTGTCCGTAAGTCAAGCCTGTTCGACAGGTCTTCACTATAACGAGCATACACTTTTACTCGGAGGTCAAAATTTAGCAAACTCGGTGGCGTTGGACAGATAATTCAATTATCTATCATATAATAGGTCATGGGACACCTAATTCATTTTATGCTAAAAGTTAAGACCATCTGAAGTTGACTTAACTACAATTTTCATTTAACTGACTGCTGACCCTCACTTACGGTCAAACCTACGGACCGTGTATCGAATGATGGTCCGTGCTGGTCGACCGTAGTTTGTGTCAGAGGCTGGGTAAGGGAAGTCTCGATCTACGGACACAGACCACGGACCGTGGTCTGATCTACGGACCTTGGGTTTGTCCGTGAGTCGAGACTTAGCCAATTTTCTGAGCTAGTTTAGGGAGGGGTTGCTGTGGTGAATCACGGAACACCAGTACGGGCCGTGGTCTAACCTACGGTCCGTGGATGGTGACCGTAAGTTGCACCTGCAACTTCTTAAAATTTGCATTTTTAGTCCGTTCGGATACGTGGTGTTACAATTATTTTAATGATCTCCTTGAAATCATCCACAACCATGAAGGAATAAAGTTTTGCAAAGTCAAGAAATGTGGTAAGCATATTAGAACTAGGATCAAATGGAAAGTCTAATTTAAAATGACCGGGTCGAAATTGATAGAAGGATAATGAAAGTTTAATAGGGTCAAGTTCACTTTAGTAAGCAATTATATCATCGCTGAAACTACAAGCTAAGAGCATACAAAGGAGTACAAACCATATTTCATCAAACTTGACAAGGTTACTGAAATCACACTTAATTGTAGGAATTGTGTGAAACCTTTCGTCGAACGCTTGGGTTTCAGGTTTTACCACATCATTCTTCATTGAATCGACAACTTCCACGTCAATATCCCTATAAGATATCTCAGCAAACACCTTGTAGGCGGATATTCCTGCGACCTCCTCTAATGTTTCATCATTCACCTCCTCTAGTATTCCATAGTTCAAATCACATGAGAGGTCAGATAAAAGAACTTGAGTATGTGTTTGGATAACACAAGCCTGAAGCGAGGGCTGATTGCACACATCAACGTATCAGGAATATTCCATATTTCTACTATGCAGATCCTCCTCTTCAATGCTATCTCCTTATTTGGTGTAGAGATATTTTCCTCTTAATGTATATTATTAGCTTTCCTTATTTGTGGATATTTCCCTTACTAGTTCTTTATTTCCTTTCATGTCGATGTACTCTATTATGTATAAAACAAAGACAATTGTACATCAATAAAAGTAAGACTTACATATAACTCTTTCATGGTATCAAGATTCATTGCCACACGACAGTAATTATTTTTGGGATTGAGCAGATTTGTTTTTTGGTTTCTCATGGATGAAAACACCTCCGCCATTGCTTCCCTTCCCATTACAACTGAATCAATTGTTTCTACTATTCCTCAATTACCAATCAATAATAACTTCATCATTCCACCATTGACAACATCCCAAGCAACCCACTGTCACAACAACTTATTCTATCCCACCACTTACACCACAACCACCAAATACATCCACAATAATCACACCTTCTTTTTGACTTTCTCTGTCATCTAATCTCACTCAAGAGTCACAACTTTTATCCATAAATGCATCGGCTCAGGCCTCTATTAAGCTTACACCATCAAACTATCAAGTTTGGTACACTCAATGGCGCTCACTGTTGATAGGATATGGATTTACAAGTTATGTTGTTAATTCCCCTATGAGGCAACAACTAACTTCTGAATTTTGGAATAGACAAGATCAATTGATCCGCAGTGCCTTAGTCACGTCTTTATCCTCTGAGGTAGTTCCACTAGTTCTTTCAGCGGATACCTCCTTTGATGTGTGGACTACCTTGCATAATACTTATGCAAGATCTTCTCGTCCTAGACTCTTAGGTCTAAAGGAGTCTCTCTCTCAAGATACGAATGGTACACAATCTATGTCATCTTATCTTCAACATATCAAACAATTGGTTACTACGCTTAATTCTGTTGGAGCAACTCTTACCATGAATGATATAACTCTTCATGTGATCCATGGTTTGTCACCTGAATATCGAGGGATCTGTGATTCTCTCCGCACCCGTGACTTACCTATCACTTTTGATGAACTTTATGAGAAATTATGTGATTGTGAGGCACATCTTTGTCGCCAGAGTGCTGCCTCTTCAATGCCGATTACTGCCAACTTTGTTTCCAAGAGTAACTCAAACAACTCTCGCAACAACAAAAACAATTGGCAATCCACTTTTTAGAACCAAAATGTTTCTGGTCACCGTAACAATCAGGCAATGAATTCAAGACAGAGCAACAAACAAAGTTCTCAAGTGATATGTCAATACTGTGACAAGCCTGGGCATGTTGTTAAGCATTGTCAAAAATTGCAGGCAGCTTTTCCATGGTTTGCTCCGTCTATGGGATCTTCTGTGACTTCAAATTCAACAGGCAACTCTCAGCCACGTGCCAATTTTGTTTCATCTTCCACCGGCTCCGCTGATTGGTTGGTTGATTCGGGTGCATCTCATCATGTTACTAGTGACCTCCAGAATCTGTCACTAAATACTGATTATGATGGTGATGATGTTATGATTGGTGATGGTAAATCTTTGAGTGTGACATATAGTGGTTCCACTACTCTTAATACTTTTGCTCGTCCTCTTCACCTCTCTAATGTTCTGTCTGTTCCACAAATAAAAAAGAATTTGATTTCTGTTTACCAATTGTGCAATCAAAATAATGTTTATGTTGAATTCTTACCTTCTTCATTTGTTGTGAAGGATTGTCGCACGGGGGCACTTCTGGTAGTCTATGTCGATGATCTGATTGTGATAAGGAATAATCATAAGGCAATTGATATCTTCATTGCTAAGCTTGGTAAATGATTTTCAATCAAAGACTTGGGGCAGCTTGCTTATTTTCTAGGTGTCCAAGTGATTCGCACTCCGAAAGGCTTATAGCTATCTCAATGGAAGTACATCAAGGATATTGTTGAGCGTGCATCAATGAGTGGTGCAAAACCTGTTTCTACTCCACTTGCAACTACCAACAATCTGGCCTTGGAGGATAGTGCTCATTTTAGTGATTCAAAAGACTATCAAATTTTAGTTGGATGCCTCCAATACTTGGCCCTAACACGGCCTGACATTGCATTTGCTACCAATCGGCTAGCTCAGTTCTCACACAGACCAACTACAAATCATTTTGCTGCTCTTAAACGGGTGATCCGCTATCTTGCTGGAACAATGGATAAAGGGATTTACTTTTCCAAGGAATCTCCTTTGGTTTTACATGCCTTTTCCGATGCTAATTGGGCTGCAATCATGATGATCGTACTTCTACTAGTGCGTATATCATCTTCCTTGGCAAAAATCCAATTTTCTGGTGTTCAAAAAAGCAGCGAACAGTAGCTCGCTCAACCACTAAAGCTGAGTATAGATCAGTCGCTTCTACAGCTGGTGAACTATGTTGGGTCCATAATCTTTTGAAGGAGATTTCTCTTTCTCTTTCTAGACCACCAGTGATCCATTGTGATAATTTAGGTGCGACTTACCTTTCTACAAATCCAGTCTTCCATTCACGAATGAAACACTTGGAAATTGATTATCACTTTGTTCGTTCTATGGTTCAGCCGGGTCAGCTTCGCATTGCTCACATTTCAACAAAGGATCAGCTTGCTGACTTATTAACGAAGACACTCTCCCGCCATGACTTTGAACGGTTTCTTTCCAAGATTGGTGTCTCTGATAGACCACCAACTTGAGGGGGTGTATCAGGAATATTCCACATTCCTACTATGCAGATCCTCCTCTTCAATGCTATCTCTTTATTTAGTGTAGAGATATTTCCCTCTTAATGCATATTATTAGCTTTCCTTATTTGTGGATATTTCCCTTACTAGTTCTTTATTTCCTTTCATGTCGATGTACTCTATTATGTATAAAACAAAGACAATTGTACATCAATAAAAGTAAGACTTTCATATAACTCTTTCAAACAGTGTCTGAACCAAGGGCCACTAAATCTTCAAAGACATGAGAGGATTCATCAAAAGACAAGGCAGGATCCCCCTTATCGTCGCAAGATGAGTCCCCATCTAAAAGCACATGATCTGCAACTAATGACTGGGAGCAAGCGGATAGTGCACGTTGGACGTTGTTGAGTTTGCAGAGTATATAAGAGTAGTTCTCGTCCAACTTCCGCATCATATCCAGGGCACTGTTGACGTTGTCATTGATCATGTTAGAGTCATTGCAAAAATGCAGGGTCGATTTCTCGGTGAAATGTTTCCAATCAAGAAAATGTTTTTTGTGATATAGCCATTGGAACCAATCATAAGCATCACTGTCGAGATAAAAGGGAGCAAGGGCTAGCCATTCCTTTTCCGAGAAACCAAGATACGTAAAATACTGCTCTACCCTAAAAAGCCACCCAGTTGGATTGCCGCCGCTAAATCTATCCAGTACCATTGATGCCATTGGAGTACGATAGATGAAAGTACCAATGAAACAACTCCAATTTCACAATAGAAACATTCAAATATTATAATTGCTAAAGTCAAAGTTACAACGGAAAATGGAACTAACAAGGAAATCACAAAACAATAATGAACTAGTAAAACAAAGAAACTATTGAAGAAGATAACTAGAAGGGAGATGAGAACATAGACTCAAAGAAAGGGGATGAGAGGACTAGACATTTTTCTCAACAATTTGCATAATCTCTAAATCACATACCACTACCCTTTTTGATGGAACCGTTCCCACACCCACTTCTCAACCCGAATCCCAAATTAACCTGGCCCTATTGCTTGTTCTCGGCCCAATAGCTCTTGTCAGCCCAATAACTACTTTCATGACTCTGGCATCCACATTGGGCTGGACTTGGTTCATAACATAGTTCCACTAAAATACGGCACATACATAAAACAACTTACTCCTAACAAAAACATAACACATGTCTTCATTAATTCCTAGAAATCAGAACAACATGGGACTGACTCAACTTAAATAACACAACTCCTAATAGATTAAGCTAGCGTTTGACCATAGATTTCCAAATATTTTTGGCAAATATTATTTGGGTGAAAATTTCACCATGTATTTGGCCACAGTATTTGAGAAACATATTTCACTTTTTTAAGAAATATGATTTATACCCATAAGTTTTAAAAATTATCAAAATTAACCATAGTTTTGTATTACATATCAAGATAGAAACGTTGACGTAACAAGATTCATGACTTCCACAACAAGTCAGTTGGATCTTCGTTGCAGCAAATAACAAGTAGTGTCCATGATATTGGAGCAATGTGGTAGTTCAGAACGAGTGCAACAAACATAATTCCATACATCGTGAAGTAGATGAAGCCAATGACTTTGTTACCCTGAGTCAGTTGTTCGTTATTTTTATCAACAACCATATCATCACTTTCATATTCATTGAATATTTCATCATTGCTTTGTTGTTCACGCAAGCAATTATGTAATACGATGCAAATAACAACTATATATGGTGTTTTTGTGAAAGATAAAAGTTTGGTATAGAATTTAATTTTTTAAAAGCTCCCAAATAATGAGATTCGGCCCAAATACTAATTTTTTTCCTAGTATTTGGGAATTTTAAAAGCTCCCAAATAATCAGATTTGGCCCAATCCAGACTTTGACAAGCACAAGCAGTCGCAATAACAAACTCAACTTTCGTAGTAGACAAAGTAACAATTGATTGCTTCTTAGTTGACCATAAAATAACAACAGACCTGAACATAAAAGCATAACCTGAAGTTCTTTTTCTGTCATCATAATCACCAGCATAGTTACCATCTGTATAGCCGAGAAGATTGAACTTTTCACTCGTCTTATAAAATTGTCCAAAGTCTCTTGTTTGCAAGTGAAAAAGAATTCTCTTGACTGCACACATGCATTTTTGTGGGATTCTCCACTCACAGAGTACATTATGTCAGACCTTATAGCAGTGAGATACATCAAACTTTTCACAATTTGTTTGTAAAGTGTGTTGTCAACCTTCTTTCCAGTAGGATTTTTTTGTAGCTTCAAACCAACTTCAACAGGAGTGTTAATGTCACGACCCAGACCGTCGTGATTGACACTCACACTAACCCTATGATGGGAGAACCATAATTAGCTAACCAAAGAACTACACAACTTAATCAAACCTAAGACATTTAAATATACGAAAGCAGGTTTAAATGCAAGAGTCAAGTAGAGTTCCCATAAACTCCAAAAGATTTAACAACTACTAACAAAACATTGAGGAAATTATTCCCTAGAACCTGAAAGTCAATGTGCCAAAACTCTAACAAGGATCATACGTGTAAAGGAAATGGGTAAAACCCAATTAAACATAAAAAAATATAAGTACTAGTCTAAGTCCGAACATGTGAACGTAAACAAAAAGAGAACTCATGGCAGCCCGAAAGAATTGGCTCACCCTTGAATTCGAGTCGATCACTGGTCTTCTAAACGAGGTCTGTCAGTAGCCGCCTGAAGATGTCCTGTACTCAACAAAGAAAGAGCAAGTGCAGTATCAGTACACAACCACAATGTACTGGTAGGATCACGCGGCTATCCCAATAAGTAAAACACATGCAAGTAACCACAACAATAATAAACATGCATACACCAAACATATACAATATCAATTATGACTTACGAATAACGTACAATTTCACATTCTCAATAATACACATGTATGTCAAGTCAATAGTCCTCTCATGAAAACCATACCAAAACTATTAGTGTACCAGTACGTGGTACCCGATCCAAGTTAGTGTTCCGGATGGGACACCCGATCCCAAAAATGCGCTGGAACGTGGCACCCAATCCAAGTTAGTGTGTTGGAACGTAACACCCGATCCATTCAACAAGCCACAATCACAATCACACTGTACATTCTCATAATCATACAATCAAGATTTGATTCATGACATGCAATTCATCATTCATACTCATTTACGATTAGGGTGATCAATAATGCAACATTCACATACATAACTGCATTTTAATGAAGTAATTACCGTCATACATCCCACAACATGAAATCACAACCATCACCTACCTCGAACAAAGCTTGAATCCTCTTGAGAAACTTGATTCTTTCCTTTTCGAATTCTTTCTGCTTGCTCTAGGTCTACAAACAAACAATTCAATACGGGGATCAATAATTAAGGTCTAATTTACCCGGATTATGACAAACCCAATAACCTAAGACCCAAATTATGATCCTAAGGTGTAGTTAGGGTTTTCTCCCACCATCCAAAACCGTTCAAAACCCTCCCCCAACAATATACAATCAAGATTTTACGTTCTACTGATCGAAAAATGGAATCGGGGAGTGAAAACCTTACCTTTAGCTTTAAGAATGGTGAAAAACCATCAAGAACACACCTGCGGTCGGGTCCTAGCTCTCAATAACAAAACTTGCAGAAAATAACAATTTTGGGGTTAATTTTCGACTTAATTCATGACTGTCCCGCTATGGCGGCCCCCATCCCGCCACAACAGCTTTCACGGAACTAGTGAGTCGATTTAAGAGTTCAAACTCCCATTTTACAACACACCTTCGTCCCATGACACTAAAAAAATACATGTTCATGCTAAGCTTAATTTCAGGAGTTTTACTCACCCGAATTTGATTCCGTAAAGTCGTACGGATATCTTAACGTCTTACCTATCTACTTATGCAATCAAATTCCTTATTAAATCATCCAATCATTACCAGATTTCACTAGACTCACATGACTCCGATTTCGTCCAAATCTGGACTAGGCTAGGAAATCCCAAGTTACTACGAAAAAATTTTTCAGCCTAAAATTTTTCCCCATTGACTTTTCTATAACGACGGAAACAAGTCGTTACAATAGATACCAATTTAACCATCACTCGTCCCCGAGTGACAAACTAGGAAAAGCGGGCTAAAGTTAGAGTAAAGTAGTACTTGAATCGACGTACAACTGGGGAAACTTGTCTCGCATGTCCTTCTCGGTTTCCCAAGTAGCTTCCTCAATTACACGATGTTTCCATTGAACCTTCACAAACTTAATGTCTTTGGTCCTTAGCTTTCGGATATCACGATCCAAAATTGCAATCGGATCTTCCTCATACTGAAGGTCCTTGTCTAACACAACTGAGTCCCATTTTATGATGCAATCCCCGTCACCATGATAACTCTTCAACATGGATACATGAAATACCAGATGAACTCCCGATAGGTTAAGAGGTAATGCCAATCTATAAGCCACTGATCCTACACAGTCAAGAATTTCAAACAGACCAATGTATCGAGGACTAAGCTTGCCCTTCTTGCCAAATCTCATCACCCTTTTCATGGGTGATACCTTAAGAATAACCTTCTCACCAGTCTGAAAATCCATGTCTTTTACCTTATGGTCTGCATACTTTTTTGTCTACTCTAGGCTGCTAAAAGCTTTGTTTGAATACTCCTCACTTTATCTTGAGCATCCTTCACTAAATCAACCCCCAAAGGTTTCACATCTCTAGCCTCAAACCATCCTATGGGTGATCTACATCCCCTCCCATAAAGTGCCTCAAATGGTGCCATGTCTATGATGGAGTGATAACTATTATTATAGGATAACTCACACAACGGTAGGAACTTATCCTAATGCCCTCCAAAATCAATCACACATGCCCTCAACATGTCTTCTAACACTTGAATAGTGCTCTCTGTCTGTCCGTCCGTCCGTCTGTGGATGGAAAGATGTACTAAAAGTGAGTTGTGTGCCCAATTCATCATGTAATTTCCTCCAAAACTTGGATTTGAATTGCATACCACGGCCTGAGATAATAGAATGGGGCACCCCGTACAGCCTTACTATCTCTTTTACAGAAACTTTAGCCAACTGTTGAGCATTATAATATATTCTGACCGGAATAAAATAAGTTGACTTAGTCAATCTGTCAACCAGTACCCAAATAGAATCAAACTTTTCCAAAGTCTTGGGAAGACCAACCATGAAGTCCATAACTATCATTTCCCACTTCCATTTCGAAATTGGAATTCTCTAAAGCAAACCTGCAGGCCTTTGGTTCTCATACTTTACTTGTTGGCAATTTTGACACTTAGCCACACATTCTGCTATATCTTTCTTTATGTCCGACCACCAATATAGTCGGTTCAAGTATCGGTACATCTTGGTCACACCCGAGTGAATGGAATATCGCGAACCATGGGATTCTGCCAATAAATTCTGAATCAAGTTGCCCACTCTAGGGACACAAATCCTTCCTTTAAAATTGAGCACACCCCCTGCATTAAGAGTGGTCTCTTGTGCCTTACCAGACACTGTTTTATTTCTGAGTTCCTTCAATTTCTCATCCTCAAACTGTTTGACCTTAATCTCCTCAATAAAGGTGATCACCATTACTTCAATGCTACCTAACACCCACCTTTCTCTGAGATGCCCAACTGCATGAACTTAGACTCCAAGGTCTGAATTTCCTTAGCCAAGGGTCGCTTGGATACACTCAAGCAAGCTAGACTACCCATACTTATCGGCTTCTGACTTAGTGTGTCTGCCACCACGTTAGCCTTGCCGAGATGATACTGGATGGTCACATCGTAATCCTTGAGTAATTCCATCCACCTTCACTGTCTCAAATTCAGATCCTTTTAAGTAAACATATGTTGCAAGCTCCAATGATCAGTAAACTCTTCACACTTAACACCATAAAGGTAATGCCGCCAGATCTTAAGAGGAAACACTACCGCTACCAACTCTAAATCATATGTTGGGTAATTCCTCTCATGCACCTTCAACTGCCGCGATACATAAGCTATGACATTCTTATCCTGCATCAACACAACACCCAAACCCGAATGTGAAACATCACAATTAACAATAAAAACTTTACCTTCCATCGATAATGCAAGAATAGGCGTTGTGGTCAAAAGAGTCTTGAGGTTTTGAAAGCTCTCATCACACTTTTCAGTACATTCAAAGGGTACATCTTTCTTGGTAAGTTTAGTCAGATGCATGGCAATAGAAGCAAAGTTCATCACAAAGCAACGATAGTAGCTAGCGAGCCCCACAAAACTCCTAACTTCGATCACATAGCTAGGTCGAACCCAATTCTTAACCACTTCAATCTTTTGGGGATCCACCATTACCCATTCTTTTGAAATTATATGCCCCAAAAAGGCAATCGATGTCAACCAAAATTCACACTTAGAAAATTTTGCATACAACATTTGTTTCCTAAGAACACCCAGAACAATACGGAGATGGTCGGCATGCTCTTCCTCACTTTTCGAGTAAACCAAAATATCATCAATAAATACTATAACGAATGAATCAAGAAAGTGCTTGAACACACCATTTATCAAACTCATGAAAGTTGCAGGCGCATTTGTCAACCCAAAGAACATAACTAGAAACTTGTAGTGCCCATAGCGGGTTCTAAATGCCGTCTTGGGCAGATCCTCAGGTCTAATCTTTAATTGATGGTAACCAGACCTTAGATCAATCTTAGAGAAAATTGATGCACCTTGCAATTGGTCAAAAAGATCATCTATCTGAGGCAATGGGTACTTGTTTCGAATGGTGACCCTATTCAATTGCCGGTAATCTATACACATCCTCATACTACCATCATTTTTCTTTACAAACAAGATTGGAGCACCCCACAGTGAAGAACTAGGACTAATAAAACCTTTATAAAAAAGTTCTTGGATTTGAGCCTTAAGATCTCTTAATTCTGTCGGGGCCATATGATACGGAGGGATGGAAATGAGGCAGGTATCAGGTTCCAAATCAATGCAGAAATTTATATCTCTATCCGGAGGCATACCAGGCAAATCAGTAGGAAATATTTCTCTAAATTCTGACACCACAGGAATAGACTCAATAGAGGGAGACTCAACCTCAAAATCCTAAATATGAGCCAAATAAGCCAAACAACCCTACCCTACCAGTCTCCTAGTCCGAATGAAGGATATGATCTTAGATAGCCTAGGCTTGTATAACCCTTCCCACTCTAACTTTTTCCTTCCCGGAATTTCTAGAGTCACAGACTTAGTATTACAATTAAGCACAACATAATAAGGGGACAACCAAGTCATGCCTAAGATTATATCAAAGTCAGTCATATCCAAAATCACCAAATCAACCCAAATTTGAAAACCCATAAACAAAATATGACAAGAATGATAGACATGGGTGACTATGATAGACTCTCTAACGGGGGTAGAAACATGGATAGGGGCATCAAGTATATCACAAATCATATCAAACTCTGAGGAAAATCGCATTGACACATAAGAATAAGTAGAACCCAGATCAAATAACACATTAGGTATTCGGTCACAGATAAGAATAGTACATGTGATCACTGCATCAGACGCCTCCACCTCGGTCTTTCCCGGAAAGGCATAACACTGAGCCCTGTCATCGTGACAGGCGACTTTCCTACATGGATGCACTGTACCTCTACCCGCGGTACTATTTCCCCTACCTCCACAACCTCGCTGGTTTTCTCCTCGCCTACCTTGTGGACGTTCTCGACCATTATTACCATTTCCCACGGGTACCATTGCTCTAGTCTGCTGCTGCGCGGAATCTAACATGATCAAGTGGGGACAATCTCTCCTCATATGCCCAGGTTCTCCATAGTTATAATAAGTGCGATCAAAAGATGGCCTGCTACCCGCCGAAGGTGCGGCTCCTTGGCTATCCTGAATCAAATTCTGAGGTGGAGTTCTCGAGTAATTACCTGTAGAAGTGAGCATAGCAGATTGAATTGGCCGGGCGGCAAGTGTTGGCCTCCCTGAACCTCTGGAGTAAGAACCCTGAAAGTTACCTGAATTCTTGGCTTTCTTAGCCAATGCCTTAGCCTGACCGTCTCGCCTCACCCCATCTAGTTTTTTCACGAAATATGTTACCTCATTGAAGCTTTTTCCTGCAGAGGTCATATGAACAAACAATACCTGCAACTCAGAATTTAATCCTTTAACAAATAGGCAGCTCCTCTCTTCCTCAGTAGTCACCAATTGCGTAGCATATCTAGATAAAACATGAAACTTAGCCTCATAAGCAGCCACAGACATACCACCTTACTCCAAAGCCATGAACTCATCTTTTCTGTGATCTCTCAAGGTCCGGGGGACATACTTTTCCAAGAACAAAGCATGAAACTAGGTCCAAGTGAGTGGGGGTAAAACTTAAGATCTACATTCCACAAAAGCTCTCCACCAATGCTTAGCCTCACCTTGAAGTTGAAAAGTCACAAACTCTACTCCATACTGATGGATAATTCCCAACTTATGAAACCCCTCATAACAATCTAGGATGAAATCATAGGCGTCCTCACTCTCAGAACCATGAAACACCGGCGATTTCAATTTCAAGAACTTAGTCAACATTTTGTATTCATTCCCAGTCATTACCGAACCCAATAAAGGATGGAAAAAGGCATAAGTACCTAATGTTTCATCTCCCCTAGGACTAGTAACAGTAACGGGGAGGTTGGTTGGGGGTTGCTGATACGCTCAAATTACACCTCCTTTCAGAAGCATAAGCAATCGTTATCAAGTAAAGAACCCAACTTGTAGGTTGGGATCGATCCCACGAGGAAAATGGTTTAGACTTTACTTTTAACCGACAATTATATTCGATTAGTCAAATTATTTCCAGAAACAGGTAATAAAAAGGGGGGTTGTGCTTGTGTAAAACAATTAGTAATACGAAATATTGTAATCAATAATTAATCTCAACTTTGGTTGTTATCAAGATAAGAGAAATAACTAGGGTATACGTGTTCCCCATAATCTCATAACGCAATAATCCTAGTAATAGCAATCCTTTTCTAGTATATTACATGCAAAGTGATAAGTTAGGTATCTCTAAATCCTTGGTCCGGCATCTAGAGAATTTCACCCCGCACCTTGGTCCGGCTACGTGTGTATAATTTACTAACCCTTACCTTTACCTCATATTAGACATCATAATCGATGGTTGGCTTAGTTATTACTTCGCACCAATCGACACTAGCCTATTAGATAGTATCACACTAAATCTATGTTGATAATTCTTTTCTTGTTAATTACCTCCTTGGTCCGGCAAGTAGTAACAAGGCGAGTTCTAACGCGTGCACTCGTTAAAAAGACTTCTAAACGAAAGAATTATCAATACATGCAAAACACTATTCAAGAATTGCTTATTTACTATTCATACTTTGTTAATCGATCATGGTTCCCACAACCCTAGTTGTGGATTTAGTTACCCATACTAGCAAGAACACAATTCATAATTGTAGATGAAGAAATCATGAACTTACTTAGAGAAAATAATAAATCCAGAAAATTTACTTGAATTGCAAAGCCAAAATCTTCAAAACAAACTTTAGAAATCAATAATTGCTAGGGTTGCAAATTAATCTCCAAAGTTACAAAGCAAAAATAGAATAATAGTGTCTAACCCCCAAAAACGAGGTTTACATGTCCTATTTATAGAAAACAAATCCTAAATAAAAAGGGAAACAAATTAAGGAAAGTTTTGTTCAGGTACGCGTCTTCGATCCACGAGACTGACTTACGGACCGTCGATCGATCTACGGTCCGTAAGTCACTTCCGTCACTCGGGACTTAGAAAATATTTCATCTTCCCAAAAATCATCTTCTCTGAAGCAAACGACGGACCAACAGTACGGACCGTAGATCGACCTACGGTCCGTCAATACCTTCCGTAGCTCCATACTTGGCATTTTCAAAAATCAGGTACTGGAACCCTCGCAGTCTCAATCTACGGATCAACAGTACGGTCCGTAGATCAATCTACGGACCGTCAATGGGCACCGTGGTTCCACACTTGGTCAGATTTCCCTGATTTGTCCTCAACACTTTCCTGCTGATCTACGGTCCTCACCTACGGACCGTGAATGGACCTACGGTCCGTAGATGACCTCCGTGGATGCCCTTTTCTGCATTTTCTTCAGCTGTCTCTAAACTTTCGCGCCTGAACACCTTTCCTGCAAAACATGATAAAACACATAAAAACCAATATAAAAAGGCCCTAGACACACACAACTTGTAAGTGAAATGTATTAGAAATACCGTAAACTCACGGTATATCAACACCCTCAACTTAAATTCGTTGTTTGTCCTCAAGCGACGCACTAGGACTCTAAACGACACTTGTATAGAAGCAAGCATTTCTAACTCAAGCAATCACATGACTCTCTACCTCCTCATTGTTCGGGTGCACATTCCTTCTCATAGACTCGATAAGCCAACTCATGCGGATCACATCATGACACAGACCAACCTACTGACACACAACAGACACCTTCTTACTGTCAGCCAGGTACCAACTTTCCAACAATGTAACTAGTGCCCTTACTTCAACTGAAATCCTCATTTCGCATAAAAATTTACTTTCATTCATGGTACAAAGATTCATTCAACACTCACGCTCAGAAGTAATTTCAAATTCAGTTAGTGCTTACTGCCATAAGCTTGCCCTTATTTTCACTGCTTGGACTCTCCAAACTAGATTCTAAGATCACTATAGGACTTTATTGGCTTGTAACATAGGCTCAGGGTTAGGTGTGGTACATTTGGGTACTGTTTAGTGACTTTCTGCCCTCCTTGTCATCACACTAGGCTTTTAACCTCATACCGAAACAAGGTCCCAGATCAATTTGCTGAAGCCGAAGGCCAATGAGGAAAGGTCCTTGACTTTGCTTGAAGCGGGAAATTACTATTAATAATAGCTCTGCCCTATTTTTGTCATATTATTGCTTTACCTTCTTTCCCTTGAATTTCTTCAACCACGGATGTGACTTTAGACTTTGTAGCTCATTGCTCCTTCCGCTTTTAACAAGTCACATCCCCTTTCTTTTTTTTTTTTTTTTTTTTTTTTTTTTTTTTTATACCCATTTTCTTTCCGTTTCCTCTTTCATAGCCACCCTCAACTTATGGATTTTCCGTTAGTCGAGGTTCACAATACCCGATGTCAGGTCAGGGCCAAGATTGCATTTACTTTTTACATTAGCCACCCTCAACTTAGGCTTTTGGCCTAAGTCAAAGTGCACATGTCCAAGGAGGGACCGGGGCCAACATAGTAGATTATGGGAAAGTGAGTTCGGGGTTTTAGAAAGAAATAGTTTATTTTTAGGCTCAAAGTTGGATCAAAGGGAACAATTATTTCATTTGGTTGAATCCTTCTAGGCAATTTGTGGATTTTTCAGAACAACGGCCTATGATCACTTCCTATCCTCTAGATTGAATTGTCTTAGCAGGACTAACCGGGCAAGTTCTAGTTTTGCACAAAACTGTTTGAATAGTCAACGATTCTCACCCACTCTTGGCACATAGTTTCATTATCAGATTGTCAGATTACCCAGTTCAAGTCTCAGGTTTAATCATGCAATCAAGTTGATTGTTACTATGTCATATTCAGAGCCAACACAGTCAACTAACCGTAGCCTACTTCTAGTATACAACCCAGAATCTGACGGGTATCATTTTTCTAAGCCATCATGCTTCATTCTGTATCATGCTTCTATACACACAATCCTAAGACATGCCGGTTCAACAGAAAATTAAACAGTCACTTGGGGGAAAAGAACACAGGCAAGAAAACCCCAAGAGAGGATTCATGAGTTGGGTTACTCAGACTTCACCCTATCACTCACGATCCATTTACCCCACCCCCAACAAAAATAGATGCAATTGTCCACAATGCATACATAGACAGTAAAAGTGAATGGATTTGAGTGAAGCAAACCTGTGGCGCAAAGCGCCGGCGAATCATCAACAAACAGGGGGGTCCGGTTTCCCGGAGCTCTCTGGAACATCAGCGGGAGCACCCTCAGCAGAGCCCTCCTCAACAATCCTAGCACTCTCAGTAGTGCTCGCTATCAACTGCTCCGCACCATCCGAGGTGCGCACAACGCCCCTCAAAATAGGCTGAACCTCTGTAACTGGGGCAGAGCTCGATGCCCCTGCAGCTCTCTCACGCACCCTCTGCTGGCGCAACTCCTCATCTGCAATCGATGCCCTCCTAGCCTCCTTCTCCTGTCGACGCTGTCTTTTCTGAGCTTTCTCTTCCTCCGTGCGATGAGAACGGTGCCGCTTCCCCTTTGCATGTGTCGGTGCAGGCCCCTCCTCGGTGATGCCACTGAATAGAGCATCTAGCACTGTATCATCAGCCAGCGCAGTAGGGGCAGCTTGAGTCTCAACTGAAGGCGCAGCAAGAATGGCATCAACATCAGTCCGGAGGCTGGCTATGTCAGCCTGCAAAGCAGATAAGTCTGTGGCCGGAACTGCTCGCTCGAGAACTCGCAACTCAAAGGCGTCAAGCCGCTTATTTACCGCCAGGACCTTACGGTCCATCATCCCCTCCATCCTGCGCTCCAATCTAGCCTCGGACTCGGCAATTGACTTTTGCATCCAAGGCTGGATGTGATGCAACAGTGTGGCCATCTGCGCCTCTAACTTTTGTACTCTGGCCATCGGGACAACCGTCGCTCCTAACGGTGGTGTGGATCGGGAAGAACTAGGAGCAACACTAGCTGCCTGAGACGAGGAGCCTGGGACAGTGTGGGTGTGGTCTGGGATAATGGGGTCACCTCCCTGTGCCTGCCCCACAGTGTCTGCAAGGTCGGAGCTCAAGGGGGGTACGTCAATCTGGGGCTCTCTGCGAGGTGCTGCCACATTCGCGTCATCCCGAATAAGGCCGATGTCCAATGCCCCTGTAGGGTGGACTAGCCTGTCACAATGCCAGATCGGCACTCCAGAGTCCCTGCATAAGTGAAATATCAGACAGGGGAAAGGGTAAGTGGTGGAGGTCCTGAAAGCTCTCTCGTGGATCTCTGCCAGTAACATTCGGGCAAAGTCGATCTCCACTCCCGCAACCAATGCAGCAACCATCACCGCTCTGTCCCAAGTGACCTGATTGTCAGCTTTTGTGGGCGACACTCGGTTGCGTACCAACAGCCAGAAGAATTTTGCAACGAAGTTCAGTGTGGCCTTCCGGATGCCCAACCGTGGAGCAGCGACCCATTCCGCGCGCTCGCCATCTGCAGCAATGTACCGGGCAAGCCATAGTATCACAGCCTCGCGCTGGTCAGCATTCCTCTGGAAGGCACCACTCCGCACGATGTTCCAGCGGTAATCAAACTCTGAAGTGTTAGGTGACCAAGCGTGGCCCGTGGTAGGACCATAGAGAAAACGGCTAATGGTGGCAGGTGATATGTCCACCGGACACCCTCGAACCATGGTGGAAGTGAGCGGATCCTGAGCTAACGGCTTTGACCGCTTGGAAATGGACCCGCGGAGAGTGGCTGCATAGGAAGCATAGAACTCCCGGACAATCTCCTCGCTATACGTCCCTGGGTCTCGAGCCATCCAGTCACACTTGTGAAGTTTGAAAAGTCGGTGAATATCTGGAACAGTGTGCAAGCTCCCCGTGAGGACTCTGCGCTCCTCTTGAATTAATCGGGCCATTTTTTGTTTGTCATTTACCATCTTTGCGTCCCGATAGATTTGCCATTGACCCTCTACACACCACCTATTCAGCTCCCCTGCTACCGGAGCGGGTTCATCATTCCTTGGCGCAGGAATGGCCTCTGAGCTAGTTGCCTCATCAGACGAGGCTGCTTGGTCATCCTGCCCAGACCCTGTGGATGATTTGGCGTTGGACCCTGTAGCATGGATAGACTCTGATTGTGAAGAGTGGGCAGACTGGGAGCCTGAGGCAGAACCAGAAGCAGACGCGGATCCGGACATAGGTCCCTCTGAACTGGAAGCAGCCCCAGTTGGTGACCCGATCAGTGTGTGCTCCTCATCAGACTGGGAGACAGTGACTACGTCGGGGAGCACCTTCCGGGGGATGCTTCTGGGTGCAGCGCGAGAAGCCCGTGGGTTGAGGGGCACGTATGTAGGGTCCTCGTCATTCTCGGTGTCCTCATCAATCAACCGGAAACTAGGGGCAACCGATTTGGACTTGCCCCGTTTCGAGTAGGTGACCATCTTCTTGGGTGCCATGGTACCTGTAGGAACATCATTAGTGCCAAAACGAAACATATGCAGCAAAAGAACTTATTCAGAGTTGGTAACGAACCAAACTAAGTCTACAAAAAAAATGACAGATGCTACAGAAGTCATCCACGGAGGAGACCTACGGTCCGTAGACTGATCTACGGTCCGTGGATCTATTCCGTGGATCAGGGTGTCTGAAATATAGGTCGCAGATGAAAACCACGGAAGTGCAGAACGGTCCGTAGATGGATCTACGGACCGTAATCCACATCCGTGGTTTTACACTTTGTGTAAATTTCAGGTGCATCTAATGACGGACCCCATCTACGGTCCGTAGATGGATCTACGGTCCGTAGCCGGGGTATCGTGGAAGCAATCAGTGCCAGGTATCATACATTTGTGGCATTTGGTTTCAACATTAACACAACCTAATCAAGCATATACACAATTTGAAATATGCTAGGTCGTCATTCTTAAGATTCCTACCGATTATTATGCCCAACAATTTAGAGTAGATGTGGAACCCTAAGTCGAAACTAGCATATACTATTTACGATCACATAAACTCATATCACAATTGATGCTATACAATCACTATCTATCATTTCAAGGGCATTGTACTACTCAAGTTTATCATGCAATATCATCTAACAATTACCCAAGGTCAAGACCCACTCCCGACCCTCTATATTCAATCTATGAATTGAAATTCAACGTGAAGAGAAAGTCTATTACCTTATAAGCACAAGGAGTGGGGTGATTGCGTGATGGTACTATGATTTAGCAAGACCAAAGAGTCACCTTTTTGTCACTGACCAAACACCGGACCCTTGTTATCAGATTATGGAGTGGGTTGATTATGGTATGAAAAGGGTTGTGGGAATTTATGGAGGGGAGGATCTTATGTGGTGGTTATGGAGTGATTTGGGGAGTTGAATTAGTGGGAGAAACGGTTGTGGGAGAAATGGGGGGAAGGGAAATGATTTAAAACAATGGGGGTTTTAAGTAATGGGGGTCCGGGTCGGGTCATTCAACTCTAGGGTGTGGACTCACGAAACCCCGTCTACGGTCCGTAAGTCGATCTACGGTCCGTAGATCAGGACCGTAGATCACAATTATATTAGGACAATGTTAGGGACTTACCTGGGATCTACGGATACCATTGACGGTCCGTGGATCAATCGACGGACCGTCGATGGGGTCCGTAGACCTCTGCACCAGACCTTTTTCTGCAGATTTCTTGTGTGGTGTACCTGCACATGAAGCAACCAATAGGCTATTTTTTTTACATTTTCTGGACACGGACCCTATATTACTTCTAGCCAACACTAAGAACTAAAATACTGAAACCCCTACCTACTTTGATATAAAAACGTAAGTAATCAAAGAAAGCTAAACTACATAATGTAAAACAGAACCCTATTATTGGCTAGATTTTACATCTTGGGTTGCCTCCCAAGCAGCGCTTGATTTAACGTCGCGGCACGACGCAGGTATCTTGATTATTCAGACTTCATCAAGATTGCAGGCCTCAATCACTTCTTGCACAGTTTCAGCATTTCCCAAATAGATCTTTATCCTTTGCCCGTTCACCAAGAACCTTTTTCCATCCTTATTTTCAAGCTCAACCGCTCCATGTGAGAGCACTTTTGTGAGCAAAAATGGCCCAGTCCACTTGGACTTGAGCTTGCCTGGAAACAAGCGCAACCTGGAGTTGAATAGCAGCACACGATCGCCAACCACAAATTCTCGCTTTTCAATTCTTTGATCATGATACTTCTTCATCTTCTCTTTGTATAAGGCCGAACTCTCATAAGCTTTTAGGCGAAACTCATCAAGCACGTTCAGGTCGTTCAACCTTTGATTAGATGCAGTGCCCCAGTCCAGATTTAACTTCTTCATTGCCCACATAGCTTTGTGCTCTAACTCTACTGGTAAATGACAAGACTTCCCATATACAAGTTGGTAAGGCGACATACCTATGGGGGTCTTGTATGCAGTGCGATATGCCCATAGAGCATCATCAAGCTTTCTTGACCAATCAGTTCGATTGGCGTTCACAGTCTTCGCCAATATCTGCTTTATTTCTCTGTTGGACACCTCAACTTGACCGCTAGTCTGTGGATGATAAGGAGTGGCTACATTATGACGGACACCATATTTCTCAAGTAGTGTTTTAAACAACTTGTTACAAAAGTGAGAGCCTCCATCGCTAATAACAGCCCTGGGTGTACCAAATCTGGAGAAGATATTCTTTTTCAAGAATGCGGTGACACTTTTACCTTCGTTGTTGGGAAGTGCTACTGCTTCCACCCACTTCGATACATAATCAACCGCGACCAGAATATACTTCATCCCATATGAACTCACAAATGGGCCCATGAAATCAATGCCCCATACATCAAACAATTCGATCACCAATATGGGATTCATAGGGAGCTCTTGCCTCTTTGAAATCCCTCCATCTCTTTGGCACCGATCACAAGACTTGGCGAAATCATGAGCATCTTGGTGGATGGTAGGCCAATAGTACCCACACTGCAAAATCTTATGTGCAGTCCGAATACCACTATGATGCCCACCAACGGGTGATGAATGGCATGCTTCAAGTACACTCAGCATTTCAACCTCAGGCACACAGCGACGAATAATCCCATCAGCACAACTACGATACAAATAAGGTTCATCCCAAAAGAATTTCTTCACATCATGCATAAATTTCTTTCTTTGGTGAAAAGACAAATCGGGTGGCACAATGTCGCTTGCCAAATAATTAGCAAAGTCTGCGAACCAAGGAATCAAATCATTAGAAGCAGCCAATACCTGTTCATCTGGAAACGCATCATTAATTTCAGCCCTATCTCCAAGCTTTAGCATGGCCTCTTCCTCTAATCTGGACAAGTGGTCGGCAACTTGATTTTCGGTTCCCTTTCTATCTTTTACCACAAAATCAAACTCTTGCAGCAACAATACCCATCTGATCAATCGTGGTTTTGCATCCTTTTTCGCCATCAAATATCTCAATGCAGAATGGTCAGTATGCACGATGACCTTAGTACCAAGCAAGTAGGAACGAAATTTTTCGAATGCAAAAACCACTGCAAGAAGTTCTTGTTCGGTCACTGTATAATTCTTCTGGGCCACATTCAGAGCTTTGCTAGCATAGTAAATAGGATGAAGAATTTTCTCACGCCTTTGACCCAATACCACACCAAGCGCCACTCCACTCGCATCACACATTACCTCAAACGGTTGTTCCCAATCTGGTGAAATAATGATAGGTGCTGTAATCAACTTTTCCTTCAACTCTCCAAATGCTCTAAGACAAGCATCATCAAAGCAGAACTTATTCTCCTTCTCGAGCAGTTTGCACAAGGGATGTGCAATTTTTGAGAAATCTTTGATAAATCTCCTATAGAAACCTGCATGCCCAAGAAAACTTCTAACACCTTTTACAGAGATAGGTGGTGGAAGCTTTTCTATTACTTCGACTTTAGCTCTATCAACCTCAATACCTTTCTCTGAAATTCGATGACCCAACACTATACCTTCTTTTACCATGAAATGACATTTCTCCCAATTCAGCACCAAGTTGCAGTCTTCACATCTTTTGAGCACCTCGGCCAGATGTTTTAGACAGTGGTCAAACGAATCACCTACCACTGAAAAATCATCCATGAACACCTCAATAGTGTCCTCCACCATATCAGAAAATATAGACATCATACATCTCTGGAAGGTTGCTGGAGCATTGCACAATCCGAATGGCATTCGTTTGAACGCAAAAGTCCCATATGGGCAAGTGAAGGTGGTTTTCTCTTGATCTTCTGGAGCTATAGAAATTTGATTGTAGCCCGAGTACCCATCGAGAAAACAATACCAACCCTTGCCTGCAAGTCTATCTAACATCTGATCCATGAATGGCATAGGAAAATGGTCTTTCTCAGTCCACGCATTCAACTTCCGGTAATCCATGCAGACTCTCCATCCAGTGACAGGCCTCATTGGAACAAGCTCATTTCTTTCATTTGGAACCACAGTCATACCACCTTTTTTAGGTACACATTGCACAGGACACACCCAATTACTATCTGAGATGGGATAAATAACTCCCGCATCCAGCCACTTGATGATCTCCTTTTTGACTACCTCTTGCATAGGTGGATTTAATCTTCTCTGGTGCTCAACACTGGGCTTATGATCTGGTATGAGTTGGATTTTGTGAGAACAGATACCGGGGGGAATCCCAATAATATCTGCAATAGTCCACCCAATCGCTCGCTTGAACTTCTTTAATACAGTCACCAAACACTCTACTTGCCTTGCATTCAAATCTGCTGCAATGATGACCGGCAAAGTATTCTCTTCGCCTAAATATACATACCTCAAGTGTGGTGGTAGAGCTTTAAGCTCCAATTTCGGTGCCTCCACAATAGATGGTCTTGTGGGTGGGGACTCGCGATTCTTCATGTCTAGCTCATACTTCTTTGGTTTGGACCGGTATTCACACTTTTCAAGTGCGGCTACCAACTCATCATATTCTTCAATACCATCACTACCAAAATTCATCATGACTGCTGCTAGTGCCTCAACACCTAATCGCTCTTCAATTTGCACTTCTGACCCACTCTCCACTCTGTAAGTTATAGCAGATACTGTTTGTAGCTCACCATTCTGCTTCATGGATCTACAGATATTGAAAGTTGCTTCTTCATTGTTCAGTCTGAACTTCATCTGTCCCTTTTCCATATCAACCAACGCACGCCCTGTGGCAAGAAATGGTCTCCCAAGGATGATGGGAACCTCAAAATCAACCTCACAGTCAAGGATCACAAAATCCGCCGGAAAGATGAAAGACTCTACTTTCACTAGCACATCATGGAGCACACCTATGGGCCTCTTCACAGTCCGATCAGCCATCAGTAACCGCATTGCAGTGGGCTTTGGATCCCCTAGACCCAACTTCTTGTAAATAGATAAAGGCATGAGGTTGATGCTAGCACCAAGATCACACAATGCCTTAGCAAAGTGTAATAACCCTATAGTACATGGGATCGTGAAAGCACCAGGGTCTTCCTTCTTCTGCACCAGAGATCTTGTAGCAATAGCACTACAATGCTGCAATCTATCATCATCTTCAAAACTCACAGACCTTTTCTTTGTCACCATATCTTTCATGAATTTTGCATATCCAGGCATTTGCTCCAAGGCTTCTATCAAAGGGACATTGATAGAAAGCTGCTTCAACATAGTGATAAATCTGCGATATTTCCCATCTTCAGTCTTCTTCACTAACCTTTGAGGAAAAGGTGGTGGAGGTCTAGGTATGGGAACCACTTTCTGAGGTACCTCCACTTCTTGTTCTGTCACAACCTCTGACTCCTCTCTAACTTTCACCACATCATCTTCTTTTCTATTCTCAACTTCTACCATAGACGGCATAGGTGGATCTACGGTTTGCTTGCCTCCTCGAGTGGTAATTGCCATACAATGCCCATCATTCTTTGGATTCTGGATGGTGTTGCTAGGAAGAGTGCCAGGTTGACGCGGGTTCACTGTAGTAGACAACTGCGTCATCTGCTGCTCTAGATGCTTTATTGACACTGCATGGGCATCAACCTTTTGACCAATACCAGATAAGTCGTTTCTCATCTCCTTCACATTCTCATCAGTAGCATCAAACCTTCTCATCATCTTCTGCAGCATATCTTCAATACGCGTCATATTACCTCCAACTTCCCTAGCACCAGATTCCCGATTTTGAGGGGGAACATAGGGTCCAACCCGATCGTTTCTGTTGCCATAGTTGTTCCTGTTGTAGTTGTTGTCGCGATTGAAGTTCCCATCTCGGACATAGTGACCCTCTCGGTTGTAATTTCCATAGTTCCGACCTTGGTTCCCTTGACCTTGGCGCCAATTTTTCGTGTTGGATCCTTGGGCGTTTGGTCGGAAACCCCCCGTCTGATCATTCACCGCATAAGTGTCCTCTTCATAGTAACACTCCTCAACTGGTGGTGGAGTTTTAGTTAAGTAATTTACAGCATTTACCTTTTCTGCTCCTCCACTCACATACTTCAATACCAACCCCAATTCTGTCCTCATCTGAGCCATCTCCTCACGAATATCATCTGCGGAGTTAACAGTAGTATTATGAACAACAAATGTGTTTCTCCCAGTATCTGACCTTCTAGTGCTCCACGCTTTATTATTGCGAGAGATCCTCTCCAATTTTTCAGCAATCAGTGCGTATGTACAATCACCATATGAACCTCCAGCAATAGTGTCAAGTACTGCTTTATTGTTATCATCTTGTCCTCGATAGAAATATTCCTTCAGTGACTCATCATCAATACAGTGATTTGGGACACTTCTTACGAAAGCAGTGAATCTGTCCCACGAGCTACTCACAGACTCTCCAGGTAATGCCACAAAGTTGTTGACCCGATCTTTGTGATTGAGCTTCTTAGATACTGGATAGTACTTTGCTTTAAATACCTCTGCTAGTTGGTCCCATGTGAAAATTGAGTTATAAGGAAGCTCAGTGAACCATACTGCAGCATCGCCTGTCAGTGACAGAGGGAACACTCGTAACCCAATGACGTTCATATCCAAGTCTGGTCTGCCTACACAACGTTTGCAAACCACCCTGAGCTTGGCTAAGTGAGCATGTGGATCCTCCGATAGCGATCCTGAAAATAAGCCTCTTGCTGTAAGCATCTGCATCAAACTACTAGTCACCACAAATGTGTGTCCTGGAGGTAGAGGAGGTAGGACGATGGGTCCATCGGAATCTGCTATGTCGACGTTGCCCCGATAGTTGTCATGGTGTTGCGGGCCTGGTGGGCCATGCACTCTCAGTGCATCTCCCAATTGATTTTCAGCTAGACCCCGATTTTCTCCACCAACTACTATTGGCTGCTGTAACTCAACTGCTTCATCTAGATTTCCTCCGATAGGATAAACTGGAAGTCCTTGATTGTTCATTCATCGCAAAGTTCTGTTCAACTCTGGATCGTACGAAGTAAGTGGTTCTCCTTGGCTCCGTGTACTTGGCATACACTAGAGTCTGAACCTGAGAGAGACAAAAACAAAGAAAAAATAAAATTAGGAAATATTTGACTAACGTTCAATATTGTAGTTAAAACTAAATCTAAAAGCCAAAATTCCCCGGCAGCGGCGCCAAAATTTGATACGCTCAAATTACACCTCCTTTCAGAAGCATAAGCGATCGTTATCAAGTAAAGAACCCAACTTGTAGGTTGGGATCGATCCCACGAGGAAAATGGTTTAGACTTTACTTTTAACCGACAATTATATTCGATTAGTCAAATTATTTCCAGAAACAGGTAATAAAAAGGGGGGTTGTGATTGTGTAAAACAATTAGTAATACGAAATATTGTAATCAATAATTAAACTCAACTTGATAAGAGAAATAACTAGGGTATACGTGTTCCCCATAATCTCATAACGCAGTAAGCCTAGTAATATCAATCCTCTTCTAGTGTATTACATGCAAAGTGATAAGTTAGGTATCTCTAAATCCTTGGTCCGGCATCTAGAGAATTTCACCCCGCACCTTGGTCCGGCTACGTGTGTATAAGTTACTAACCCTTACCTTTACCTCATATTAGACATCATAATCGATGTTTGGCTTAGTTATTACTTCGCACCAATCGACACTAGCCTATTAGATAGTATCACACTAAATCTATGTTGATAATTCTTTTCTTGTTAATTACCTCATTGGTCCGGCAAGTAGTAACAAGGCGATTTCTAACGTTAGCCACTGTTAAAAAGACTTCTAAACGAAAGAATTATCAATGCATGCAAAATACTAGTCAAGAATTGCTTATTTACTATTCATACTTTGTTAATTGATCATGGTTTCCACAACCCTAGTTGTGGATTTAGTTACTCATATTAACAAGAACACAATTCATAATTTTAGATGGAGAAACCATGAACTTACGTAAAGAGAATAATAAACCCAGAGAATTTACTTGAATTGCAAAGCCAAAATCTTCAAAACGAACTTGGGAAATCAATAATTGCTAGGGTTGCAAATTAATCTCCAAAGTTACAAAACAAAAATAGAATAATAGTGTCTAACCCTAAAAAACGAGGTTTACATGTCCTATTTATAGAAAACAAATCCTAAATAAAAAAGGAAACAAATTAAGGAAAGTTTTGTTCAGGTACGCGTCTTCGATCCACGAGACTGACTTACGAACCGTCGATTGATCTACGGTCCGTAAGTCCCTTCCGTCACTCGGGACTGAAAATATTTTGGCATCCAAAAATCAGCTTCTCTGAAGCAAACGACGGACCAGCAGCACGGACCGTAGATCGACCTACGGTCCGTCAATCCCTTCCGTAGCTCCATACTTAGCATCTTCAAAAATCAGGTACTGGAACCCTCGCAGTCTCACTCTACGGATCAACAGTACGGTCCGTAGATCCATCTACGGACCGTCAATGGGCACCGTGGTTCCACACTTGGTCAGATTTTCCTGATTTGTCCTCAACACATTTCTGCTGATCTACGGTCATCACCTACGGACCGTGAATGGACCTACGGTCCGTAGATGACCCCCGTGGATGCCCTTTTCTGCATTTCCTTCAGCTGTCTCTAAACTTCCGCGCCTGAACACCTTTCCTGCAAAACATGATAAAATACATAAAAACCAATATAAAAAGGCCCTAGACACACACAACTTGTAAGTGAAATGTATTAGAAATACCGTAAACTCACGGTATATCAGTTGCGTAGCTTGCACTACTGGAGGGAGTCCAGGACCAACTAATCCTTTCAGAAACAACATGATCTGTTGAGCTAATACTGGGTCTAAGAGAGGAATACATGTAGTCTTAGTCTGCACCTCTTTCTCTTGTCCAACATTCTCATCTTCCTCAATCTCTACATTCACCTCTATATCTTCGTGATGAGCAAGAGGATTCTCATTTCTGGGAGCATTATCAACCAGAGCTCCATCCATAGTAGGTGCTACCGTTTATCGGCCTCTACCCCTGCCTCGACCGCGACCTTTTACTACGGATTCCTTAGTTGGCTCATTGATAGGAGCTACGGGCCTGACGCCATTAAATCTAATGTTAACTATCTGCGAAAAGAAGAATGAAGGAGATTAGATACCAATTTGATCACCATATACCAATTGGAACCAAGTTATAGCACGAAGGAGACAAAAGAAAATAGAAAGTTTTCCTAAAGTCTTATATTCTCTCAAAGAAAAGTACATATGTCTTTGTACCGTTCCGCAAGACTCTACTAGACTCATTTTGGTACATCAAGATCAACGAACCTAGGGATCTGATACCAACTTTGTTACAACCCAGACTGTCGTGATTGACACCCACAATAACCCTCCGTGGGAGAACCATTAATATTAACTAGCTAACCGAAAAACTACACAACTTAATCGAAACTAAGGCATATAAAGATACGGAAGAAGGTTTAAATGCAAAAGTCAAGTAGAGTTCCTATAAACTCCAAAATATCTAAAAACGACTAACAAAACATTGCAGAAATTATTCCCTATAACCTGAAAGTCAATGCACCAAAACTCTAACAAGGATCATAAGTCTAAAGGAAATGGGTACAATCCAATAAAACATAAGAAAACCTAAGTAGTAGTCTAAGTGCGAAGATGTGGACGTAAATAAAAAGAGAACTCATGGCATCCCGGAAGAACTGGCTCACCCTTGAATTCGAGTCGATCACTGGTCTTCTAAACGAGGTCTGTCAGTAGCCGCCTGAAGATGCCCTGTACTAAATAAATAAAGAGCAAGTGCAGTATCAGTACACAACCACAATGTACTGGTAGGATTACGCGGCTATCCCAATAAGTTAAACACATGCAAGTAACCACAACAATAATAAACATGCATACACCGAACATATACAATATCAATTATGACTTACGAACAACGTACAATTTCACATTCTCAATAATACACATATATGTCAAGTCAATGGTCCTCTCATGGAACTCATACCCAAACTGTTAGTGTACCAGTACGTGGTACCCGATCTAAGTTAGTGTGTCGGATGTGACACCTGATCCCATATATGCACCAAAATGTGGCACCCGATCCAAGTTAGTGTGTTGGAACGTAACACCCGATCCATTCAACAAGCCACAATCACAATCACACTGTACATTCTCATAATCATACAATCAAGAGTTGATTCATGACATACAATTCTTCATTCATACTCATTTACGATTAGTGTGATCAATAATGCAACATTCGTATACATACATACATCATAATAAAGTAATTATCGACATACATCCCACAACATGAAATCATAACCATCACCTACCTCAAACAAAGCTTGAATCCTCCTAAGAAACTTGATTCTTCCCTTTATGGATTCTTTCCGCTTGCTCTAGGTCTACAAACAAATAATTCAATACGGGGATCAATAATTAAGGCCTAATTTACCCGGATTATGATGAAACCAATAACATAAGACCCAAATTATGATCCTAAGGTGCAGTTAGGGTTTTTTCTCACCATCCAAAACCGTTCAAAACCCTCCCCCAATGATATACAATCAAGATTTTACGTTCTACGAATTGAAAAATGGAATCGGGAAGTGAAAACCTTACCTTCAGCCTTAAGAATGGTGAAAAACCGTCAAGAACACACCTAGGGTAGTCTTCTAGCTCTCACTGATGAAACTTGCAGAAAATAACGATTTTGGAGTTTATTTCCGACTTAATTCATTACTGGCCCGCTATGGCGGCCCCCATCCCGCCACAGTGGCTTGCACAAAACCAGTAAGTCGATTTAAGAGTTTCAAACTCCCATATCACAACACACCTTCGTCCCATGACACTTAGATACATGGTCACGCTAAGATCAGTTTTGGGAGTTCTACTAGCCCGAATTCGATTCTGTAAAGTCGTACGAATTCCTTAACGTCTTAGCTATCTACTCATACAATCAAATTCTTATTAAATCACCCAATCATTACCTGATTTCCCTAGACTCACATGACTCCGATTTCGTCCAAATTTGGACTAGGCTAGGAAATCCCAAGTTACCACGAAAAAGTTTTTCTAGCCCAAAAATTTTGCCCGTTGACTTTTCTATAACGACGGGAACAAGTTGTTACACTTAACTGAATTGCAATCCATCATCTGAAATCTGTATAGAATTTCCTCTACATATTTCTTTTGAGAAATAAAATCCATTTTTCAAATTGCACTAGGGATGTGTATCGGTTGGGTCGATTTTAAGTATTATCGGTCAAGTTTATCAGTTTTTGGATTTTAAATATGCTAAACCGTAACCAAACCAATAAGATATTTGTTATCGACCTAACAATTTTTGGTCTTTAACGGTTCGTTTTTTGGATTAATAAATAAGAAAATGCTTTCAAAACAAATATATGACTTGTCCAATAATTGGATACGAAATAAAAAAGAGAGAAATCAAATTATTCATTGAGTGCAAAATTTTTGCTTAGTGTAGTAAAAGTGTAGCAAATACTCACAATTCACAACCCTAGCAGTTGCCTAACCCTTGTCGTCGTCGTTGCAAACCCTAGTCGTCTCAATTCTTAATTCTTTAGGTTTAGACGTTGTGAACCTAAAGACTTAAGTAATACTAAAACCTAAAGGGTAAATACATAGAACAAAGTTAAGTAGTGTTAATTGTGTAGGGTCCTTATAGTTATAGTCTAATATAGTGATTATATTAATATTTTTTATTTGATATTTATGTATGAATAAAAATTAAAATAGTAATTATTATATTCTTAATGAGTTATCGGTTAACCTAATAACCCAATATTAAAAAACCAATATCGAACCGATAACCCAATTTTTTAAAATAAAATCATTAAATAACCATTAGCGCAACAACCCAACAACAATAAACCACTTTTTTTGGTTAGGTTTATCGGTCAGTTCATTTTTCTGCACACCCCTAGATTGCACTACCTCTATGACAAGAAAATAATGCATCAATCCAAGGTTGCACATTTCAAATTCATCCATCATCAACTTCTTAAATTCTTCAAACATGACACCACAATTTCCAGTAAAAATAAGATCATCAACATACAAGCAAATAATGAGCTTCTTTCTGTGATATTCAACTTTAACAAATATTGTATGTTCATAAGGACATTTGAAAAACCAATTTTTAGAAAATACCCCTCAATGCAACTATACCAAGTCCGAGGAGCTTATTTTAGACCATAGAGGGCCTTTTTTAATGTGTAAACATTATGCTCATTTTCAATTTTAACATAATCCAGAGGTTGTTCAACAAATATATGTTCCTCCAAGTATCCATGTAAGAACGTTGACTTGGCGTCTAGTTGGAAAAGAGGAAAAGACTTATGAGCTGCCAATGCAATAAACAATTTGATTGTATCATGCCTAGCAACAAGAGAAACTACTTCGGTACAAACAATCCCATTTTGCTGCTTCTAGGTTATATTGTTTAATTTTATTTATTTAGGTTTTTTTCTATTTTTTACAAATATATTTTTTTCAATAATTAATATTCTTGTTGGGATGAAATCTTCGCAAAAGAAAAAAGTGCGGAGTGATGAATATTCTTTATTGATTAATCCTTGTCCTTGTTGTAAAGGACCCCAGTTTTGACAACAATGTCAATATGTTCCTGAGGGCAAGTTATGTGCACCATCTCTATCTTGTGAATTTTGTGGTGGTCTATTGTTAGATTGTCCCACATATTGCTATTCTACTCCAAAACCCTATCATGATGATTCTAATAATTCTTGTTCCTTTGATATGGATTCTTGTAGGAAATTATTGGAGGAGTATGAAGAGCGCTTTAGGAGAATTGCATGTGGGACGAAACAATATTTACAAAAAAGAATAAAGCTCTTGCAAGATGTTTATAGATTTATCATGCATAATCACTACTTAAGTAATGGATTGAATGCAAAGGTTACTGTGTTTGACGCTCAACAATTCAATTATGAGTTGTGTGATACTGTAAAGGCACTTAGAAGTCAAATAGAGGATCTAAAACAAGAGGAGATGAAGATGCCACATTTGAGGAGTATAAAAATGAGCATGTTGCATTCGATATAAGTTTGGAAGAGGGACGTGTTGGACCCTATTCAAATCACTTTTAAGCATTATGTTTAGATGTTGATGTATCTTTCAAGCCATTTGAGCTAATGAAAGAGTGTGAGGATGAGGAACAAGAATCCTACATTCTTAATGTTGCACCCGAAAAGAGACAAAATAACATGACTCACTTCAGAGCCAATCAATCCCATATGCACCATCCATCACTTGGTTATTTTGTCTTTATACCACTGCTCTTTGAGAGGAACATAAAAATGGATGCAATGTTAGGGGCACAATTCATAAGTTCAAAGTGGAAAGAAAAGTGATGAACTTAATTGTGTCATGCCGCGACGTTAAATCAGTGCTTATTGGGAGGCATCCCAATTTAAAGTATAGCTTTTTCTTTTTTAATTTTTTTTAGCATCACTTTTATATGTGCTATTTTTTTGAAGATTAGGGGAAGTCTTAGTACCCAAAAATTTGAAGCAAAGGAGTACGTTTGAGCGTAAGTGCGGGGTGCATACTATCCTTGATGAAAATTGAGAGAACATGCTACTAGCTAGGCTTAGAGGCCTCAAAGAGTTTTCTTAACCATTTTTTAAAATTTTAATTGATGTTTTGGGGACATAACATTTTTTAAGTGTGGGGTGGGGGAATGAATTTCTAGTTTTTACTATATTATTGAGTCGTTTTTTTTAGGATGGATTCCTCGACTTTTATTTTTGGTTCTTTTCCTGAGAATAGTCCCTTTGAACCGATTATCTTCTATAGGGCGTAAGTTTTTTTTTTTTGGAGAGAAAATAAAAGACCCTTTTAACTTGTTTGATACTTGTGATTGATGCCTAATTTTGAGTAGTACTTTCTTGCGAATGTTGGATTGTTAATGAAATTGCAGACTCTTTGACACCGAGATTCATGATTGTGACTTTGTTTATAGCTTATTTTATTTTGTAGTTTGTTATGACCTTGACTCTATTAGAAGTGGAATTGATCCATCTAAATTGGTACTTGTGTCATGTGTGGTGATAATTTGTTTATTTCATATTTTGCATATTAGTCTACAACTTTCCATGCGTATTATTGAAGCAAAATAAAAAGTGTTGCTTTGTATAGGAGATTATAATAGGTTTTCTTTGATTTGTCTTGTGAATTTTAGTCCTTTTCAGATATTATATCACTAGTTAGCCCTTTTGAGCCTGTAGCCTTTTGATGGTAGCCATATTTTGTCCTTAACTATTTTGTTGAATCCCTAGTTTATTCTTATTACTTCCTTGAGCATTGTAGCATAGACTTGTTATGATTGTTAAATTTAAAGAAAATGGATGGTTGAGTGTAAATAATGATGAAGTCTAAAATTGCGAAGTGCTTAGGGAAGTGTAAGTCGCTATTATATAGTTTTTCTACCCGTCCCCTAGCCTACATCAAAACCCATTAAAGTCTTGTTTGATTCTATTCGAGCATGCTTAATTAGTCGAAATTTACATAGTGGGCAAGTCTATGGTTCTTTGTGCATACATGTGAATTTTATTTGTAAGTGTGAGAGTTACGTTGTTCTTTGATGCTAAGTCCTTAATTTATATTCAGCCTTTTAAATTGAGAGTGAATTATTTCTTCTTGTGAGGGCACTTGTTTCATGATAGATAGGTGGTGTTATTAACTTTTTTTGACGAGAGTAGGTGAGCAAGATTAAATTTGATGAGTTCAGAGTCCTTCCTTGAGGTGAGGAGGTTAGAGGTTTGTTGTTTATTTGTATATGTTGATAATGATCGAGAAGTGTACTTAATGTTTTGAATTTTTTGTAATGGCCTAACTATTTGTATCAACCGAAGTGGTGGCGTTCCTAGCTGGAGTTTTTGAGATGAGTTTTGATGCTTGCTTGAAGACGAGCAAAAGCTTTAGTGTGAGGTGTTGATGTGAGGCCAAAAATATATATTTTTGATTATTATTTCCCCCACATTTAATATTATATTTATATATCTACATGAAACATTGCAAATTTAAATAAAATGTACTTTGTAGTGTCACATGGCAGCAAGTGAAGGCTATTATATTGAGGTTGTCGTACATCGAGGAAATCCAATTTCTTTTAGTTTTGGTTTCCCAATTTGTTTTAGGATCAATTATTTCTTTAGGGTTTTATATATCTATAAATAGCCCATAAGAACAATTCTAGATGATCATCATACTTTGTAGTGCAAAGCCGTCATATTTTTTAAGGTTCTTTTCTTCTTCTTCTTCTTCTTTTAGATATTAGTAGCTAAAAGACCCTTGATCTGAGGCTATAGCCATGGATAATTGTTGAAAATCAATTTTATGATTGATTATCATATAAATTTTTCTTATATTCTTATTTTAATATTTCATGCTTGATCATCATAAAAATAAATTCATTGTCTATTTTTGAACTCGAGAGATGGAGAGGTAGATAGACCAAATAATATAAGGAGCGCGATCTAGCTTGCACATCACTTGATATATAAGTTTTCAGGATTGACACCCACACGAACACCGTACTTGTTTATGAAACAGGAGGAAATATAAATGCTTGTCAATTGAGTCTGTCCATCCCCGCTCAACGATGTAGTTAGATAGTCAACTGGGGTAGGCAGTTAGAGTTCGAGAGATCATGATCGTAATGTCAACCTTGTAAATCAATAATGTGATAATCGTATGAAATCCATGAAAGAGATGTGATGTATGAATTCTCAGTGTGATGCAACCCTGAAATTTTTCCAACCATTGTAAGCCAATCTTATTATTTAAATCTTGCATTATTAGTATTTAAATATAAATGAAACTCTTTGAGCACGCTTGGATAAATAATTAGACTAGTATAATTTAGCAAAATAGTTAATCGATAAGTCCTTTGGGTTCAATAATCCGACTCTTTTAAAGCCATTATATTACTTGTGCGACCACGTAAACTTGCGTGTACATTAGGGAACAACAAGTTTTTGGCCGCTGTCGGGGACTTAGAAATTAATTATTCTTAGGCTATAATTGTAAAACCCCAAAAAAATTTTGAGCTAAGACTCGAACCATCCTTCATTGTGAGTAGGATTTTACCGAGGATTTTAAAATTTCCTAAGTATTAAGGTCACTAGATGTAGCACCTTAAGTTCCAAGGAGAACTAAAGAGAGTTCATTCAAGTCATTCATAAGTTCTTCCAAGTTTTGGGTCAACTACAAATGATCATAACTCTCACTACAAGATGATTTACGTGGGTCATAAGATATCAAATGAAAGTTCTTTGAATTATCTTTCCAATGCCACCAAATTTGCTAAGTTTCGAGTTCGGATGAGTGAAATACCCCCTTTTGAAGTAAAGTTGTCCAGTTAAGGAAAGTTACCCAAAAATATAAGGGGTATTTTGGTCTTTTCCTTACCCAATCAGATTTAATTTGTTTTTAGTAAGGTTTTAAGGGTCTAATCTGATTAGGTTCAGTTAATATATGCTTAGGGTTTTAGTTGAGAGTTCAAAAAGAGAAAAGAAGAGAAAAAAGGAAAAAAAAAGGAGAAAAGAGGAAAGGATCAAAGCGTTTGTCGAGATTCTTGAGTTTCTTTGAGGATTTTCGCCATGGATTTGATCCCTAAGAGGTATGTAAGTTTTAATAGTGTTGGGTTCGTTCACCCACACGCCAATCATGAGTTTCTTTTACGAATTTCATCCATAAGTTTGAGTATGTTGAGTTCTTGATGAGTTCTTGATAAGTGTTCTTGAAGTACATTATAAATCTTGTTTTGTTGGGGGTTTTGATGAATTATTGAGATGAAAGTTAGTGATTTGAGGTTTGTTTTGAGTGGATTAAAGTGTACTTCTGTTGAGTAATCGAATCCAAGTGATTGGGAAAGAAATCGTTCGATTCTAGGCGAGTTAGGGGTGAGAAAACGAGCAAAGAAATTCGTCGGGTTTTCTGGGTTGGGGCCTGGCGCCCCGCGCCAGCCAGTGTACCCCAAATCCTCTTCTGTAGTTTAATTTAGGGGCTGGCGCCCCGTGCCACTCAGTGCGCCAGGGTCGCCTGCCCTGTCCAGTTTGCAGTCGGTTGCTCCGTTTGAGTTTCTTTGAAGTGTACATTCACTTGTTTTGATTCTAAACACTCTAAACTACTTCTAAACACCCAGAAATCATTCATAACATGTATCATAACCTTATATTAATAATTCAAATTCAAGGTAGAGTAAGAGTTAAGTCTTGAGAGTTTATTCGAACATTTCGAAAAAGTCCCTTTAAGTCTTTTGAAGAGTCTTCTACAATTTCTAATAACTTGTTTTAAGACTCGAGCAAGTGAGTATAAGAGTGAGGAGAATGTATTCATGAGTCTAATTTATCATCACGAGATCCTTCATGTTCAAGAAAGTCTTTGAGTTCAATTGTGAATCCTTTGAGATCAACTATTGAGTTGAACTAAGTCTTGAGGAAGTAAGTCTGAGAATGAGAAGAGTTGTATACATGAGTTCCATAATGTTCTTTAGACCCTTGAGTCGAATCGTTCATGCTCATAAATTCTGCATTCACTATATACATTGAGTGTCTTCAAGAGGAGTAGCATCTTCGAGTTCTAAGTCTTTTATCATTGAGTTCCTAATCCTTTTGAGATTATATTCCTACTTATGGAACTACTACATTTTACACATTAAGCCCTTGAGTTGAGTTGTTCATGCCCATAATTTCGCATGAACCCTATGAGTCGAGCAGTCTAGAGAGTTCTTAGAGTCTTTTCAAGAAGTCTTTTACAAATGATTTAAACTTGTTTTAATACTTGAGCTTTGAGTTGAGTAAGAGTAACAAATAAAGTTCTTTTTCTTCAAAAGAGTATATGGGAACTAAGTATTCCCAAAGAGTAAATGTTTTCACATTTAAGCAAGAGAGGAAACACTGATTTCCAAGAGAGCCTTTGAGCTAGTTTTTGAGTAATTATCTCAAACCACTGAAAGATTTATGTTTTTAAACATATGAGCTAGCTACATTTTGGGAGAAGTATTGAGCACCGATTTGGGGACGAGCTTGAGTTCAAATAATTTAAAGTCTCCATAAACTGTATAGCCAGCATGGGTAGAAAAAGGTCATACTTTTTAGATGATTCCTTAATGCTTTTTAGCATAGACTAGTGGATCCACTTAGTAGTTAGGTTCTATACCCCCCGACAAGGTATATGACCGCCCTGGCAGCGTGAGGCAAAATGTTGTATCATCACATAGCTCATAGTGATGGTTGTCGATTAGAGAAGCTCCCACAAAGATATTTTGTATTCTTTAATACATAGAGATATTTTGTATTCTTTAATACACAGAGATATTTTTTATTCTTTAATACAAAGAGATATTTTGAATTCTTTAATACACAGAGATATTTTGTATTCTTTAATATGAATTCCTTAATACACAAAGATATTTTGTATTCTTTAATACACAGAGATATTTTGTATTCTTATATACACATAGTTTACCTTGTATTTTCATATACAAGCAGAGTTTATCGTGTATCCCTTCATACAATCCAAGTTGCTCTCTACTGTTTTAAAAGTTTTCTATATATTGCATCTGTATTGTTGTTTTATATTGAGTTGAGTATACAAAGTTGAGTATCCAGAGTTAAGCATTCAGAGTTGAGTATCCAGAGTCGAGTATCTTATAATTGAGTTGATCGTTATTTCACTGAGTTGAATATCTTATTGTTGAGTTGAGCCAAATTTCACTGAGTTGAATATCTTATCTTTGAGTTGAGTATCTTATTCTTGAGTTGAGTATCTTATTCTTGAGTTGAGTTTAGTTGAATGAGTTGAGAAGAGGTAAGTATGTTTCCTTTTTATCAAGTTCAAGCTTATGTTATGCTTTAGAATTCCCCTTACATGCTCGTACATTCCATGACCTGAGCCATTTGGCCTACATCGTTTCATGATGCAGATACATATATTCAGGAACATCAACAGGTGCTTCGTTGATACCACATGCAGCTCGAGTTAGCTATGGTGAGCCTCATTGCTTCCGGAGGGTTCCAGTTGTACTTTCAGTTATATCAGTTGTTAGGATGCCATGGGTCTTGTCCCGACTTCCATCTTTGTCAGTTAGAGGCTTCATAGATAGACAATAGAGTTTCAGAAGTCTGTTCATTTATTTTCTTAAATGTTTTAAAGACTTGAGTTGCCTATTTTTGACTAGTTATATATTCTATTATATTCAGAGTAAATCAATTGAGTTAAAGCTTTGTATTTGAGTTTCATGAATTTCATTCAGTTTTAAGATTTTGCATCCTTAAGTTAGTCTTCCGCTTGTAGTCAGCCAGGGTGAGGGTTCGCTTGATGGTTCTTGAGTTCCGGCCACGTCCAGGGTGTAGGCTCAGATCGTGACAATAATTTTTCTTTTATTTATTTAAGTTTTTTTTAGGGAAAATGCATAAGTACCCCCAACCAATGCCCGAAATTCCAGAGACACACTTATACTATACTAAGGTCCTATTACCCCTCNCCCCCCCCCCCCCCGAACTTATTTTATAAATAATCTTCGACTCATTTTTGGCCTACTTGGCACTATCAACCAGATAGCTTGAAAAAATTGTCAACACGCGCGAGTCCAGAAGATAGTGCCACATAGGACGAAAAGGGGTAGAAAATTATTTATAAAATAAGTTTCGGGGGGGGG
>NC_064286.1:43842894-43863575 GCF_019186545.1 Solanum stenotomum | reverse complement strand
GGGGGGGGGGTACTTATGCATTTTCCCTTTTTTTTTATTCTTTGTTTTTTTTAATTTCTTTGAACAAATATTTTTTTCCCTTTGAATAATTTGGTATTCTTATTGATATGGATGATTGAGATAAATGGTGATTGGGTGATGAGTATCCTTGTACGATTATGATAGACCCAACTTGAATAATGAGTGCCATACTATTGAAAAGAGCGAGTTGTGCGCACCTACCCAATCGTTTGGGTGGATTGTATGTCATGTATATGGTGATCATAATGGTCATTGAAATGGTTGTCCTAACTCTTATTCCCCTCCCTTAAACCCCTATTATTATTTTTCTGTTATTTATTATGTTGACAGGAGTGATGACATGGAGGATGCGGAAAAAGAGGTTCTCAATAGGGATTTCTTGAATTTTTGCAAGCAAATAATGGACGCCTTGGGCATAATGCAATTAACAATCAAGGAACATATATCAAAACACATGGAACTACAGGCTATGATTGACACTTATAAACATTCCTAGCCAATACTCAATTAGAGAAAGAGACTGAATCCCAAAAAGGAGAAAGTTGTGAGGAAGCAAAGATAGTGAGCTAATCTTGGCCGGAGAAACAAGCTCAACTTCTCAAGTTTCAAGAGTCTCTCCATGATGATCTTACATACATGAAAACCCAACTGACAGAAGGAAGAGTTGAGCTCAGACAAGAAATAAATCAATTTGGTTAAGATATTCATGACTTGGAGGCTCGCTTGAACAAAAAGGTTGAAGTGTCTGATGTCCAATCACCAATTGTCGTGGATGATGATTAACTAGTGGAGCAAAAAAGGGAATTTCAACCATTCAATTATACTTTATTCCTTAGGTTCAATGTTGAGAAGGAGTACAAAAGTGAGAATGTTGTAAATAATGTTGCTTTGGAGTTGAGACAACTTGAATCTCTTTCTATACATTTTTCTACGTTATATTTGGATGACGACATGAAACTCGAGTCATCTGAACTAGTGGAGGAGTCTATAGATGAGGAACAAGGCTCCTATATCCTAAAGTTTTCTAGTCCACATTGACAAAACGACATTCTTCACATAAGGGTGAAGAAGTGCAAGACATGACATCTATTACTTGGTTCCTTTATTTTTATACCACCACTTGAGAGGAGCAGGAAAAGTTGATGCACAGTTAGGGATGCAATTCATAAGTTCAAAGTAGAAAGAAAAGTGATGAACTTAATTGTGTCGTGTCGCGACGTTAAATTAGGTGCTTATTGGCAGGCAACCCAATTGATAATATATCTTCTTATTGTTTATTTTATTTTAAAAATTTTAAGGCACAAGTACCCCTCCCCTCTCTAAACTATGACTGAAATCCTAGAGACACACATAAACTTAACTAGGGTCCTATTATCCCCATGAACTCGTTTTCCCCCGTATTTTTGTGCACCTTTTGTGCTGACATGACACCTTCAACCACCCAAGTTGGTTGTGTTTGTACACACTCGCCTGCCACATGTGTAAATATTATTTTTATTTTATTTTTTTAAGTAAAAGTTTGAAACTTTTAAAAAAATATATTCTTATTTTCTTTATCTTGTATTTAAATTAAATTAATACACATTTTTTTACCTTGTATCAAAACTATTTTTTACCTTCATTCATTGTGTTTTCTCTTTTATTTTTCTATTGATTTTATTTACTCTTTTTATTTTCTTTGTCTTTCATTTTGATTTGATTTCAAATTTAATTCCATATGTCTTGTATTAAAAATAACTGAATTTTGAACGGATATTAAAATAAATGAAGAAAATCAAATAAAACATAAAAAAATAAAAACATTAAAATTAAATGACACTTTTAAATTATTCTTTTTTACAAATACACAAATTTTTTTAAAAAAATAATTAAAAGTGAAAAGATAATAAATTAATTAAAAAAAGTTTCAAGTGAGAAAAAAATTAAAATAAATATTTAACAAAGAAAGAAATAAAAAAAATTAAATATATATAACTTTTAATATCAATAAATATGTATACTAACTAATTATGACGTTACCAATTAAAAAATGACATGTGTCTAATTTGTGCACTCATCTTGCCTTCAAGAGAGTGTGCACTCTCTATGTCATGTCAACATTTATGTAGTATTTCTTACATTTTCATTTAGTTTAGGGGAATAATAGTATCCTAATTAAGTTTAGGCGTGTCTTTAAGATTTCGGTCATAATCTAGGGGATACTTGTGTCTCATCCCTTCTTCTTTTTTTATCACTTTTTTGTGTTGTTTTTGCAGATTAGGGAAAGTTGAGTACCCAAAAATTTGAGGCAAAAGAACACGTTTGAGCTTAAGTGTGGGGGTGCATACCATCCTTCATGAAAATTGAGAGAACATGATACTAGTTATTTTTTAATATAAACTATTGAAAATTTCAAGCATCCATAATAAGTTTCTAATTACATTAATCCCTTAAAAATTAAAAAAAAACTGAATACAATAATTGAAGCTCGGATACATTAAATACTGTCTTGGATACATTAATATGTAGCTCGAATACATTAAAAACTAGCTCGAATACATAATATGTAGTTCGGATACATTAAATACTGGCTCGAATACATTAATATGTAGCTCGAATACATTAAATACTAACTCAAATACATTAATATGCAGCTCAGATACATTAAAGAAATAAGGGATTTTGGAGATTTTTAAAAGTAATAGGGGATAATGGAAATAAGTGAAACAAAAGGTGTGTATTTCTGTAATTTGTCCTAAAATCAAAACCAAACCAATTTAATCGGTTTTTAAATTTATAAACCAAACCAAGCCAAATGAAAAAAATAATCATCAATTTGGTTTGGGTTTTTTTGGTTTAAAAGTAATAAATTAAATTTGTTGAGAGTATACACATCTCAATGACACAGACACCTAATACATGAACAATCGAAAGTTATTATGAATTCAATTAACAATACTAGAATTATTATTACATGAATAAAGTGATTCAATTAAGAGAAAGTGAGACTAGGATAGGTAAATTGAAGTAATAGATTTTGATGAACTTAGTCTTAGAATTTTAATAGTTGGGCTACAATTTAAGTGTTGGGCTTGAGAAAATAGTGAAGTTAAGACTTAAGTTAATTAATTTAACAAAATATTTATATTTTATTTATCAATAATATATAAATAAATATAAAATTTATATAGATAATTTCTCAATTCGGTTTGGTTGTTTTTGTGGGTTTTTTTAGTCAAACCAAATAGTATCGATTTTCAAAATTTAAAACCAAACTTAACCAAATCAAACCAAATATCAATTTTTTTTAATCAGTTTGATTCAGATTGCGGTTCGATTTGATTTTTTAACCATAACCATGAACAACCCTAACTATAAGGCCGTAGCGGCCTTCCCTTTTATACATGGCTTAACTTATGATTTTTTATACATATGTGAATCTATAAGGTCGTAGCGGTCTTCCCTTGACCTGGGCATGAGGCTTTCCATGCACCCATACCACTAGATAGTAAGCCATGGTAATTTTTCAGCTACTTGTGAGGAAAGACAGAGTAGATAGCAACTGGCAAGAATGAAGGACAAGTAATTCATTTTCCGATCTTCTCACACTGAAGTGGAGAGATCCTTAACCATGGTAACCTCAGTTGCTCCACCAGTATTCCAGCACTCTAGTGCTCAATCCTATCTCATTTAAAGCAACATGTTCAGAGACGCGCGCACCTGTTAAACTGAAATCTCGTCCAACATAACCATTGTAACTTTCGATAACTTGTAGTGTGAACAAGAATCATAACCATGAATCACAGGGACATTCAGACATTGGAATACATCTGGATTGTCTTGAACTTGAATGGAACTAGTAATCAACTCCTTGCATGGAAAGTGATACATAGTGATGGACACCTGTAACAGAGTTAGTTTTGGCATCCATTCAAGTACTACTGAAAAGGAAAAAAGATCAAGTTTTAATCATACTTGTTTTCAAACAAAAAGTCATGGAAGGCAGAGATTAGGATCTTCTTCATCTGAATCAAACTCTACCTGCAACAAGTCAAAATGTGCAACCCGTATTAGTTTCATATGGACCTTATCATACATTCGTTCAACTTCAAAACATTTACTTTGATAGAGAGAATTGAGTTTTTATAAAAAATAATCCATGTGATAAACCTAGTCATAGTTACAAGAAAAATTGTTGCTTTGTTGTAAGAAACAGCAAGAGAAGAGTTCCACTACTTGGTTATGTAATTCAAATGAAAAAAAAAAACTCACATTTTCATCCTTAAACCACTTCCCATGGCCATCACGCTTCCAGCCAGCAGATGTGAACTTAAGCTCCCTTTCTCGTCGTCCCTGGTTGTATGCCTGAGACATATTAGTTTGATTTGTTGTGACTCCTATCTGAACACATTGACTATTTCTTTGATTAGGTAGAACACTTGTAGTATCAGCCTGGGTACATTTGATCTCATTCCCTTGAGAAGCAGTACTTCGTGCCAAATTTTGATGAAGTACGTCAGAAGCAGCTTTCCTTGTGCATTCAATCAGTGGTTTGCTTGCTGATCTACCTAACTGGCTGGATGACAAGGTTTTGGAGGTGGCAATATCACATTCTGACAAGGCTATTCTCTTGTTTATCTCATCTTGCCTCCCTGATTCTCTTTCTCTAAGCCTTGACTCTGCTGCTCGATGGCTTGAACCTTTGACATGTACCTACAGAAGCTTTCTGATTATCAGGGGAATTGTCACAGAAGAGAAGAACAAGCATCTCGAAGTTGAGTATTATAACATGAGAATTTTATTTATTTTTTATCAATTAATAAAATGAGAAATGACTAAAGTGCATCTATCAATGAACATAACTACATATTGATCCAGATTCTGTATAGGATGTCTATCAATTAAACACAGAACTTCACTAGTCGAAGACAATGATCCAAGGAAGTAGATGTCCTTCATCAACTGGAAAACAGTCAAAAATCTGAACAGAACCTAGTCAATTTTTCTTTCTTTGTTTGCAAGCAGGAAGCACCTTAGAAGAGTGTGTGGCATGATTAAGATAGTCATATTCTACCTATCTTCCATGGCTCACTTGGACCTAGTAAAAATTCTTTGTCCAAAAGAAGTAAAGCTTCTTCTGATAATTGGGAATTATCACGGAAGAAGATAGTAGGAGAACAAACATCACCAGAAGTGAAGTACTATAATATGAGAATTATCCTAATGCATCATCTATCAATGAACATATAGACAAATATGTTGTATTCATGCATTGAAAAATTGTAATATGCATGAGCATTATGCCTATAGTTTGTATGCCAATTAATAATAAAACTTCACTAACTAAAAGTATATGGTGCAAAGAGGTAGGGGTTCTTCCCTATTAATCCACTCAAACATATTCTTCTGCCATTGACAGTAAGAAGAGAGAGATTTTTGTGATGCTGGCAATCAGGTGCTTTCGGATGAGTGAATGAACCTTTTTTTGGTCGAAAATGCAGACTAACACAAAAATATTTACAGTCAAAATAATAACACCAATAATTTTTACGTGGAAATTCTACCAAATAATGGAAAAACCATAGACCAAGAAGAGCAACTGATATCACTATAGTAAGGAATTTCACACAAGGTAGTCACGAGTACAATACTTTAAAGTGACTACTACACACTGTCAAACTCAAAAGAAATAACCTCTTTTGATTTCCCACCTTACTAAAATATCGCTTACGCTCTATTTTTCCTTCACAGGCTATTTTCTTGTAGACTCTGGTATACCTCACTTTGCTCTCTATTTTGGTGTACTTATAAGAGAGCAACAACTTTCTATTTATACAAAAGATTGCCAACCATTTAGAAGGCTTGGTTACTTGAAACTTGCAATTGCAAATTTCAACATTTGTTGTCAATCAAATTTATCTGCCAACCTTTGACATTAAGGAAAAGAAAAATAAAAATCCAAGTAATTTGACACATGGGGATGGACCCCACAATCTCCCCCTCCAATCTCATGCAATCTCCATCTTCTTAGAGAGCTCATGCCAACAAGTTCTTTAGATAACTCGAACTTGTCTTTTGGTATCATCTTGGTCAGCATATCCATAGAATTTTCACTTCTGTGGATCTTGTTGACATGAAATGATTCACTCTCCACTTACTTACGAATTCAATGGTATCTCACGTCGATGTGTTTTGTCCTTGCATGATACATGAAATTATTGCTCAAGTCTATTGCACTCTGACGGTCACAATAAACAATATACTCCATATGTTGCAATCGGAGTTTTGGAAGGAATCACTTGAGCCATATCATCTCTTTGCCAGCTTTAGTAGCCACAATATACTTGCTTCAGTTGTAGACAGTACAACACACTCCTCAACTTTCACTGTCATGATATAGCTCCCCCGAAAAAGTAAACAAATATCTAATAGTTGATTTTCTTTTACCATGATTGGATTTGATGCTCCGAAACAGAAGCATTCATCTGAAGTTGAGCAAGAAGATGTATCGTATAGTTAGGGAGGAAAAAGAGAGCATGGCCAAAGTTCCATATTCATCCACCGTCAGAAGTTTAATGATATGCAATAGACTTGATATTACTCACACAGTTGGTGTTATTAGTAGGTTTCTCGACAATCCCAAGAAAGAGAATTGGGAAATTGTGAAGTGGATATTCAGGTATCTAAGAGAAAGCTTAGATGAATGCTTGTGTTTTGGAACATCAAATCCAATCTTGAGGGGCTATACAAATGCTGATATGGTAGGTGACCTTGATAACAAAAAATCCACTACTAGATATTTTGTTTATTTTTTCAAGGGGAGCTATATCATGTCAATCAAAGTTGCAGAAGTGTGTTGCACTGTTTACAACTAAAGCAAAGTATATTGCAACTACTGAAGTTGGCAAAGAGATAACATGACTCAAGTAATTGCTTCAAGAACTTGGATTTCAGTAGATGAAGTACGTTTTCTATTGTGATAGTCAGAGTGCAACAGACTTGAGCAAGAATTCCATGTACCATACAAGGAAAAACACACTGACGTGAGATACCATTGGATTCGTGAGCAAATAGAGAGTAATCATTTCACATAAAAAAGATCCATACAAGTGAAAATCCTGTGGATATGCTGACCAAGGTGATAAATGATACCAAAAGATAAGTTCGAGTTATGCAAAGAACTTTTCAACATGAGCTCTCCCTATGAACATGGAGATAGCTCTTTCTAGTGCATGAGATTGGAGGGGGAGATTGTGGGGTTCATCCCCATGTGCCAATTTACTTGGCTTATTCTCTTTTCCTTAATGTCAAATGTTGGTAAGATTCGGAGGAAATTTGATTTGCTGCAAATGTTGAAAAGGTGTGGCAAGTTGTTAAGTGCGAGTGCATATGTTGAAATTTGCAACTGCAGTTGCAAATTTCAAGTAACCAAGCCTTTTGGCTGGCTGAAATGGTTGGCAATTTTTTCTATAAATAGAGAGTCTCTGCTCTCATAAGCACACCAAAGTAGAGAGAAAAATATTAGAGAGCAAAGTGAGTATACCATAGACTATACAAGAAAATAGTCTGCGAAGAAAAATAGAGTCTAAACAATATTTTAGTAAGGTGAGAAATAAAAAGAGGGTTATTTCTTTTGAGTGTGTAGTAGTTACTTTGAATATTGTACTCATGACTACCCAATGTAAAATTCCTTACTAGTTGTTCCTCTTGGTCCGTGGTTTTTCCCTTATTTAAAAGGGTTTTTCTTTCTTGGTGTCATTATTTTCCCATTATTTTAACTATGTACTTTTGTGTTAGTCCGCGTTTTCCCAACATTTTCCATCAAAACACATCCTTAAGCCATTCGAGTATAGTAAAAAAGAAGGAAACAATTTGGAAATCATCTTTCTTTAGTAAAGCTAAAAAGAACCGTTGACAAGGCAATTGTTCATATCTCCAACTAACTTGGATTTCCAGAAATCTGATGCGAAAACATCCTCTACTAAATTTACATGTCCACAAATTAACATTATCAGTGAACTGATGTAACCCCCTACTAAACAAGCTCTACATAGTTAAAGTTCAACTTTCTATTAACTACACTGGCTAATCTGAAAGCTTCTCCTTCCAAGAAAAATTGTAATGGAGGGACGTTGAAAAACAATGAGAGGCAGTACATACACTCGTCTTCTCAACGAAAACTGCCAGCATTTGCATGAGGTAACTAAAACTTGTCTTACTCTTTAGCAGCTTAAATTTGTACTTTAAATTCATACCATAGCTGAATGACCTGGATTATGTTGTTCATTGGGAATTTAAGAAGGGAGAACATACATTGAACAATACCATTTATGCCAAAAAGTTATGAAATTAGAATAATCTGTTGCATAGTTGATTCACTTTCCTACTATTTCATCTCATATTTGGTTTCTAAATTTTTTTAAAGTTTAAATATCATGATCATGAACTTGTACTTTAAAAAAGGTCATCCACATCAAACTAAAGTTGGTCCATCAAATTGTAAAGCACACGAGGTTAAATTTTGATTGTTAAAAAGTTACTAAATGAACCTAATTCATTCTAATTTCATCTAAGGAGTTACCTTTGTTATAATTGTTGAATACATGCAAACCAATATAGTAGTCGTGGGAATCTTAATTTCTTAGTTGGTTGGCTACGTGAATTTTCACCTTGTGTTGTTGGTGAGGTTCAATTCCCCCACCTTGCAATCCCCACCCCCATTTTTCATACTTCACCTACCACTCAAAACAGTGGATGGAAGATCAATTTTCGTTAATTTCAGAAGATATGATAATCAAATAACAAAAATCAAAATTAAAAGATACAATCGGAGCAAAATTAGGTTTATGTTTTGGTATGTACGTACAGAGAGCATGAGGGGAGTGTCGAGGACCGGACGGTGAGAGCAAACGATGCAGACAAATTTGCCGCTGGAGAGCTTCTTATAAGCAGAAGAATCGATGTTGTCAACCATCAATTCATCGACTCTTCTCTTCCTACATTGCGCTTCCCTCGCCCAGCTATCTCCTCCAAACACACTCATAGTTCTTTATCCCTCCGTCTCCTCTATACTTCGCCGGAATCTGTTAATACAACTATCTTAAATGGATATAGTGAATAATGAAAATTCACTGGTGCCGGAACCGAATCGCCGGTGAGAATCGAATTCAAACTGATATGAAATGTGAGACCCGAAACACTGGAGCAGGCTTTAGCAGAAATAAAAGCCCAAAATACTCCCTAATATTCAAAGTAATCCTTAGTTTTCCCACAAGGATGTGTTGGTTTGAAACCCGAAACACTGGAGCAGGCTTTAGCAGAAATAAAAGCCCAAAATACTCCCTAATTGGTTGGTTTGAATAAAGTTATGATACATAAATTATGAAGATATTAGTTACGATGAGATAAGTTATATTGAAATTATTTTTATTAAGTGTTTGTTTGTTGTACTAAAAATAATGTCTTTCATAAATTTTAAGAACAACTTATTTATTTATAAAAATACACTTCATGAATGTGAAAAGTGATGTATAAAAAAGAAATAAAGGGATCTTTGTCATTTACCTATTTTATCCTGGGATAACTTATCCCGGGATTACTATACCACCCAAGAGGAGGGATAACTTATCCCAGTACTATTGATTAATCCTGGAATAAGTTATCACGGACTTGCCAACCAAAAAACAAATTAAGTGGCACTATAATTTAAACTCAAAATTATTGGGTGTTATCCTTCACACCAAACGACCCCTAATAGTTCCTCATATTTGCGAGGTAAATCTTTGGTTTGCTCTTAATTTTTTTGCCTATTTTTTAACATGAATTTTATCGATAATTTATGTATGGAATGTTCAATCGTCTAGTAGAAATAATAACTCTATGTGAGAAGGTGAAAAGAAGAACACATTGTTTTGTCTACTAGAAATATTATTGCAGCTAAATTTGAGAGGTTCATTTTTTGTACAAATTCTAGGTAACAAATATTCTATATTCTAATAAAATAGATATCCGTGTTATGATACAAGACCACATTTTCAAAAAAGCGGATGAGATTAGGTCCCAACATATCTAAATAATCTTGTTTTTTTTAGCATAAAGAAATAATGAAGCCATTGAAATTGCCGGAAAGATTAGGCCTACTAACGACACAAAAATAGATGGAAGGTTTAAATTTGTCATAAAAGGGGTACTAAGGAGTGGACGTAAAAAAAAAAGTTAATTAATCTAAGGTCCAACGGATCACCATGCATAACAAGGAAAGTAGCATTGATGGAACTGGGGATCGCACCTTCAGCGAAGAAATAAGGTGATCGGCAGAAAGTTTTTGAAATCCCAACAATATTTTCTAATCTCACTAGGCCAGGCAAAGGGGAAGGAAGGGATTGGTGGTTCAAGAACAACAATGAGAGAGGGCTAGCTATCTTATTATTATGGATATGTAAAATCTCGTGTAATAGTACAATTTTTTTTTCTTGCAATGCCATATGTAAATGTGTTTTTAGTTTAGTTGCAATAATATTTTTATTGAACAGAACAAAGTGATTTTCTTCTCACCTTCTATCACATGGAGTTATTATTCTACTAAATATATAAAAAGACGATCGAACGTTCCATACGTAAAATTGTGGACAAAATCAATGTTAAAAAATAGGTAAAAGTTTGGAAAATTAACAAAAGTACACCAATATTACAAATATGCAACTATCAATGCTCCGTGTGAAAATGTAAGGATTACTTTGAATCTTAACCCAAAAATAAAGAATTATTTTGGGCTTTTCCCCATATCCTTCACTATAAAGTAAAATTTTCATGGGAGATCATTTTAGTCTATTACTAAAATCGTCCATGGCCCAAATTATCAAATATACTCATATTTCTCTTATTTATTCATATTAGTATTCGTGCCCGCGCGTTGCGCGGATATTTTAAAATATAACAGTGTTAAATTAAATTTATAATATTTTTTATTTTTTATTTATTTCAATTTATTTAAAATGCCATTGTTCAGGTTTTATCGGAAGCTTATCATAATCTAACAAATAGTAGAGGAAAAAAAGCAACCAATTGACTTAAAACTATTGTAAGATCTTATATGTACAATAAAATTTAATTTTAAAAAAATAATTCTTAGAGTTTTTCAAGAATTAATTTCATAAGAAATTCTCATATAGTTAGTGATACAAATTAAACCAACTGAAATATAATATAACTTTGAAATAAAGAGCAATGTAAGAGGGTAATAATTATTTTAACAGAAAATAATCTAAAATATCCTTAAACTATTGAAAGTGATACAAAATTACACAGCATCCATCATCATCACCATCATCCTTGTAACTTCATTTCCCAATTTTCTAAGTTAATTTGATCCATACCTCTCGTTATTTCCCAATAAAATCATCATCTTGATCTAATATAACATGTGAATATAAACAAATAAACAATAAATTAAAGTGTTTGTACATGAATGTAAAATATAAATGCAGTTATAAGAATTTTGATAAATAAACTTATAAAACTTAAGAATTAAACATCTAATGGATTAGACCAAATCTAATTAGAACTCAATAAAGAGTTAATTTATGAAATATATTAGACAACTTTTAATGAATTATTATATATTTTGAATTCTCACAATTTACTATTTGAAACGAAATTTAATTCAATTTAAATAAAATTAAATATATTAGATAACTTTTCATGAACTATTATATTTTTTGAATTTTCACAATTTACTATTTGAAACAAATTTTAATTCAATTTAGATAAGTAATGTCATTTTTAGGATGATATTTGGTCCAATTTAGATAGGTTCATAAGAAGTATTTAATTCAATTTAGATAAGTTTTCACAAAAATAATATCATTTTTGCGGCGATATTTAATCCAATTTAGATAAGTATTCATAAGAAGTGTTTTAGGAGAAAAATATATATTGAAAACATGTGAGGCAAAGTTTATTATGCACGGCTCCATAGATCTGTATTTGAAGTTGGTTCTCCAAGGTCCATGCTTCGTATTAACTAATATTTTAACACTAATATGCAACATTTTTCACGATGTATTCTGCACAAGATCAACAATTGTAGTATAATATTATATTCTTAATTAATATAATAATATACTATTTTTTTGAATTTAGTTTCATTTGATATAATTCAATTTAAATTTAAAGAATAAGAGAAAGAAGCACTAACCTAAAAACCCTGTTTTGAATTCAAAACAGATCCATGCTTTGACAATTTTTTACTTTGATCTATATCAAAACACAAAACTTTATCCAAACAAATATGATGAGCCCGTATGCTGCGATGTTTGGTATACAAATTCTAATTTAAATTTTGTTAACAAAGTATCTAATATATAACTTATATTTTTACTTACTTCTTGATAACATTCAATCAAATATAAAGAAGTAAGAAACACTGATCTATATACCATAGTATAAGTGATAACATAACATGTCACTATAGTGTGGCGAATTTTTATTGTTCTTTTCGTTCCTGTCAATTCCCAGATGTGTGACTCTTATCAAGTAAATTTAATCAAAATTTAGATAAAAGAAATACTTAGACATCAAAGTAAACCACATCCAATCCGCATCCCAATCTGTTGTAATAGCTTCACTTTCTCTAGACATTCATCAACTAATTAAGAAGTAAAACCTATTTTAAAAGTCTCCAAGATAATTATAGATCACATCACAATAATAGATTGATTGTATTAATTACTGCAACAAATCTTTACAATTAAATTTTTATAAGCCTAATTTAAGTACAAAATTTCTAATTTAAATCCAGCATATTCTCAACTTTACCTACATGAGAATGACGATTGAATTATGAGATTTTCGTTTCTCCTTTATGAATTTGTCTTTCTTTTATTTTCTTGGTTCTTCATCTCCTTAGATCTTTTGGCGTTTGCTTTTCATTTTAATGTATATATCTATTTGCATACATTGGGAGATATGTGAAAATAAAAAAAATCTCGTTTCACAATGAAAGATAATAGAAAGACAATACTGAGAAATAAGGGAGAAGTTATTGTATTAGTTTCAAATCTACAAATATTGAGGAATAGGATAGAAGTTATTCTATAAGTTTCAAATTTGAAAATGGTAACTGATTAAATTCAAATTATATTAAAAGAAAAACTGACAATTTTTTATTTTTTTTAAAAAAATAGCTGGCATAACCGCAAAAATTTGTAAAAAGCATTTCGTTTGGATTATTTTTTCTACTACTATTCTCATGATTTGAATTTGAATTTAAACTCAAATTTTATTAAAAGAAAATCTTGATAAAGTTATTTTTTATATATATAAAAAAATTACTGGCAAAACTGCCAGAAAGCTTTTTCACAATGCTTTAAATTAAAAATAACGGGAGTAATTAAATAAAGAATTATTCATTTTCTTTCCTATAAAAAGGGAGTTTTTTTCAATATTTTAATTTTTTTTAATCACTTAAATACTGATCAGTTACATCATCCTATTTAATATTTAATATTTAATTATTTATTATTTATTATTTAAAATTTTGAAAATTTGTGGTGCTGACATGTGGCATTTTTCTTCTCCTATTATATATAGATAGATTATTAACTAGGGTATCAGGTGTATGTCCCGTGCCAACACGGGCCAACATCACGTCAACTTTATTTGAAAAAACATAATCCTAATAATTAAAAAGTAAATAATATGTTTAAATTTAGATTCAGAGATTAACAAGATAGTTATGTACATTCTATTTAGATATTAACAATATGCAATGTATTCAGTTAAAAGTTAGTTAGAGTGTAGTCTCCTTGTTCTGATCTTAGATATCAACTCATTAAAGAAATTAGAGTAAGGAAGAAAATATTTAGATCCATTACAGAGATGAAGAAGGTTGAAGATAGAAAACACATCCAACAAATTCAACATGTGTGCTCTTTTTATCATTAAATTAAAAACTAAGGGTATTTTAATCACTTAGGCTCATCAAGCTAATGGGTTTTGTTTTTCATTCTCCTAGGTTGTATACGTGTATTTCAATTTGGAGTTGAACAATAGATTTTGAAGCAGAGAGAAAAAAAGAGCAAAAACAGGTAATTACTTTGCAGGCCGCATCTTAGAGGCTAAAAGTATTAAGTTCAATATATAGTTATAGCAAACTAATGATTAGAAGAGCTAACCTAATATCACAATAGTTAAAAGCAGTTGTAAATTGTAATCAATAGAAGGGCTAACATAATATCATAGTAGTTAAATGCGATTGTAAAATGTAATGAATAAAAGAGCTAACATAATATCATATCAGTTAAATGTAATTATAAAACGTAATGAATAAAAGAGCCAACATAATATCACAAAATCTAAATGCAGTTGTATTAATGATGTAACCGTCCTTTCAAAAACATTAACACAATCTAACAATTCATTCCTCGCAAAATCTCGTCGAGAAAAGTAATTTGGACACACGAAACTCTGTTGGGGAACAATTAAAATTTTACAATAATAATAATAATAATAATAATAACAATAATATAACTTATTATTTAGCAAAATAGAAGTCCTGAAAATTAGATAAATATTACTACGATGATATATAAATAATAGTGCAGAAAAGTAATACTTGAGTCCTGGACATTATCCTAAAAACTATTTTAGCAATGTGAAATGTTTCTCCAGAATTAAACAAGTTTTCCCTATTTAAATAGACTATAGAAGAATCAACAAATTAATTAACATCAACAAGTTCTTAGTGAGGTAATTAATAAAATAACTAAACCAAAATAGCTAATTTACTTTAAAAGGAAAAAGCTAAAGAGAGGGGCTGAAATCAAGAAAAAATAATGTTAGTGTAGTTTTTTGATACCCAATTCATAAAGAGGAAAAACCCTTTTTATAGGCCAAAGGAAAGATTATCCATAACACAAGTGACAAGGACACTCGACTTCATGCATGAAACCATTTTTGACAAGTGTTTATTTTTGCAAAGTACCAAATTAAAACATAAGAGACATGACATGTTACAGTAAAGTTTACCATTTCCTCAAGTTATTTCTCCAATACACCTTAATTATTTTGACTTTGTAAATACACTTTAAAATAAATTCATTTGAAATAAATATTTACTTAATCCACCATATATTTCAAAAGAATTTATACGAAGAAAATATAACTTGCTAGATTATATGGACAAAAAGCAATAGATTTGGTGTCATTTGTACTATGAACCAAACTTAGATCGATAAAATTTAATTTACAGAATTATCGGTGAAATATAATATTTCTATGAACCAATAATTCTTATTGTAAATCAGAGACTTTATCAATCAGATTTTGACCTCAACAATTTTGCTATTCAATGAGATTTTGCGCTAATAGGCCATGTGCGTGGGTGGTATTCATGAGAGCTCTAGAGAATATGCCAAAGTCTCATAGGAACGGCAACACTCTACTTCTCATATAAGTGAATTCATCAAGTGTATATTGCTTTAAATACATCATCCTTAATTAAGGACTATAAATTCATTAAGAGTTAATAACTCATCCCTCATTTTCAGTAGTTGTTCATACACTCTTAATTGGTGCACAATGTCAATAATGACTTGTTATTACCCACATAAACCTACTTCATGGGATCTCCAATCACATAGATTGGGTTACCATCTCTATTGACAAACACATTGGCCTTAAACCCATCTCTATTGAGGTTTGAAAAATTAGTTTTCTTCCCACGGGCTTAGTCAGTGAATCAGACGAATTTAATTCTGACTTCACATAATCAATTGCAATTATTCCATCTTTTAGCAGCTGTTTATGATATCATGCCTCAATTTCATGTGCCTGCTCTTATAATTATAAGATTTATTCTTCGCAATAGCAATTGCGACTTGACAATCATAGTGTATAAACACTGGAGCCAATTCATCATTTATTAAAGGGATATTCACAAAAAAAATTCTTAGCCATTCAGCCTCAGAACCAGCAAGCTCCAGAGCTACAAACTTTGACTCTATAGTCAATCTAACAATGATCGTCTGTTTAGTAGATTTTCAGGATACTGCACAACCACCTAAGGTGAACACATATCTACAAGTGAATTTTGTCTCATCTAAACAAGAGATCCAAGTTTCATTACAATATCCTTCTAATAATTTGAGCATATTTAGACTGGGTCACTATTATTCTTTTTCAATTTATAGTTAGCATCATAAGGAGCGGCTACATGTGTCACCTCAAAACATTCAAATTTTTTGAGAAGTTTTTCCACATAATGTTCTTGTGACAGCATTATACCATCTTCACTTCTTATAACTTTAACTTCCAATATCATATTTACTTCACCCAGATCTTTCATGTCAAAATTAGTAGACAAAAATAATTTGATAATTTCCACAATATTTAAATTTGTACCAAATATAAGCATGTCATCAACATATAAGTATATTATCACCTAATCATTGTCTACCATTTTAGTATAAAGACATTTATCCACTTCAATAGAAGAAAAATTGTGTTTCAATAAGATTTGATCTAATTTTTCATGCTATTGTTTAGGAGATTGTTTAAGGTCATAAAGAGATTTAATTAATTTACAAACTTTATTTTCTTGTCAAGGAATAATTTGAACCATATAGATCTCTTCTTCTAAATCACCATTTAAGAAAGTTGTTTTTATATCCATTTGATGAATAAAAATCTTGTGAATTGATGCTAAGGCAATTAAAATTCGAATGGAAAAAATTCTAGTCACTGGTGCAAATGTATCAAAATAATCAATATTTTATTTTTGAGAAAATCCTTTAGTTGTAACCGGGCTTTATATTTATCTATAGATCCATCATGATTAAGTTTTCTTTTGAAAATTCATTTACAACCAACAAATTTTGCACCAGGAGGTAAATCGTCAAAATCCATGTATTTTTTTTTATAATTGAATCAATTTCAATTTTATTGCCTCTTTCCAAAATGAGCATCAGAAGAAGATATAGCTTCAAAATAATTGAATGGTTCATTGTCAACAAGAAAAGTTTGAAAAAAAATATATTCTTTTCTAGGCCTTTTGCTCCTTCGCAGTTCTTTATTAGAGATATTTTCATTATTTCTTTCAACATGTGCATGAATTTTTTTTAATCACAAAGTGAAAAAATATGTTTAAAAATTCAGCATTGTTGTCTCAATTATAGTATTGCAACCAAGCACATCACTTTTCAAAACAAGAAATCTATATGCAACACTATGTTCAGCATATCCAATAAGCATGCAATCAACAATTTTAGAATCATTTTTTCTCTTTTTAGGTTCATGCAAAAGAATTTTAGCAAGGCACCCCCACACTTTTAAATATTTTAAGTTAGGTTTATAACCTTTCCACAATTCATAAGGAGTTTTGCCAGTTCTTTTATGAGGAATTCTAGTTTGTAAGTGATATGCAGATAATATAGCTTTACCCCATAAATTATCAGGAGCCTTAGAACTAATTAACATGGAATTCATCATTTCCTTCAAAGTTCTATTTTTCCTTTCAGCTACTCCATTTGACTCAGGTGAATATAGTAGGGATATTCCTTTTCACAAAAAGCATGTAAAGATATATATTCTCCACCTCTATCAAATCTTATTCTCTTGATTTTTCTATTAAGTTTATTTTCAACCTCAGTCTTATAAGCAATAAAAGCATCAAACACATCATCTTTATTTCTAAGAAAATACAAATTAGTAAATCTGAAAAAATCATCAATAAAAATCACATAATATCATTTACCACCTTTAGTCATAGTCTGTTTCAAATCATTCAAATCAGTGTGGATCAAAGATAATAATTCAATTTCTCTATTTACTGAAAATCATGATTTTTTAGTAATTTTAGTTTTTAGCACATATTTCACATTTATCAAAATTATTTAAGTCTATATCAGGTATTAAATCAAGAGATCGCATATTCTTTATATATGAGACATTAACATGTCCTAATCTAGCATGCCATAAAGAATAGGCTCATTCATATAAGCAGAAGAAGATATATTTTCACTGAAATTATCACAAATATTAAGCACAAATAAATTATAGTTACATAATTCATTGCCCACAAAAATATTATTTTTAGTCAATATGACCTCATTATCTTAAAAAAAACATGTATTCCATCTTTTCCTAATAATCCCATATAAATCAAATTGATTCGGATATTAGGAACATCACTCAATGCCAAAGTTTTACCAAATGTGAGTTTAAGAAGAACTTTTCTTTTTTCTAGAACTTAAGTTGTTCTTGAGTCACCAAAATAAATAATTTCTTCTCCTTAATCAACTTGAGTGTATGACACAAAATCATTTTTGTTTATACAAATGTGCCTCATAGCATTAGAGTCTATCACCTAGTTTCTCACATTGGTCTCAACATTTTTATCTGAAATGACCGCAATAATCACATCATCCATTTCAGCCAAATTTATTTTTAGCAAAGCGAAATTGTCATTTCTTTCCAATATTCTTTTGCATTGAAGAGTTTTAATTTTATTCTTAGTATTGGGCTTGTAACCATGTCTATTTACGTACCTGTATTTTTCTTTACCATAAGCCTCTGACTGAATGACTTGAACAATAGGAGTCAGGATATCATCAGTATCATCAATAGTTTCAGTACACATTATATGTAACAATTTCTTAGATTGTTGGGGAACAATTACAATTTCACAATAATAATACTATAACTTATTATTTAGAAAAATAATAGTCTTGAAAATTAGATAATTAATATTACTACGATGATATATAAATAATAGTGTAAAAAATTAATACTTGAATCGTGTTGGGCACTCTCCTAAGATACTATTTTAAGAATGTGAGATGTTTCCCCAGAATTAAACAAGCTCTCCCTATTTAAATAGAGGATACATGAATCAAAACTATTAATTAGCATCAGCAAGTTAGTAGTTGGGTAATTAATAAAATAACAAAGCTAAAATAACTAATTAACTTTAAAAGGAAAAAGCTAAAGAGAAGGGCAGAATGTGAAAACAAGAAAGCGTAATGTTAGCATAGTGTTTTGATACCCAATTTATAAAGATAAAAATCATTTTTTATAGGTGAAAGAAAAGACTATCCGTAAGACAAGTGACAAGGAAAACTTGACTTCATACATGAAGCCATTTTTGACAAGTGTTTATTTTTTCCAAGTGCCAAATTAAAACATAAGAGACATGACAGGTTCAACCAAATTTATCATTTCTCCAAGTTATTTCTCCAATACACCTCAATTATTTTGGCTTTGTAAATACACTTTAAAATAAATTCATTTGAAAGAAATATTTACTTACAGACTCAAGTACGTAAATAAAAATGTCTCTGATACAATAGTTAAAGCGTTGTAGGAAATAAACCAAGAATATGATTTCTTATTAGTTTAGGATTTGTCATTTATGATATTTACTTAATTATGTTTAATTAGAATTTGTTAGTTAAGGAGGTTCCTAGTCTTAGTTTAATTTGTTTTGTTAGTATTATAAATGGAATTGTCTTATTACATATTTCAATGATCAGAGATACATTGAATATAGAGAGATACACTCAATGTGTATCGAATACAAAAAGTTATTGAGTTATGGAATAAAACTTCCTACCTCTTTGTAGATTAATAAATCTTTTCTATATAACCATTGTTGAGTCTTTCACTTGTGCATATATTAATACTTTGAGTAATTTTACTTCCTTCAAATTGGTATCAGAGCTTGTGTGAGATCCAACACATATAACAGAATATGAGGAATCCATATTACCCTACTTATCCCGTTGTTTGAGTTTGATGAAAAAAATAATTTTGTGATTTGACATCAACAGATGAAATATCTTTTTAATGTTGTTGACCTATGGTCTATTATTGATATTGGATTTGTAGATGCTTATTAAAATCATTTTTTCTATTATATAAGAACCATGTACTCAATCAGAAAGGTCATTGAATCATATTTATATCAATCAGAATAGAACCTAATCAATTAAATATCTACTTTACACTCTGAGTTAATTTTTTTTTTACTTTTTGAACAATGGTTGAGAGACAAACCAAAAGACAAGTTAAACATCTTCTAACTGACAATGAGTTAGGATTTTGCAACTTAGTGTTCAATACCTTAGAGGGCATGTCCCACCCCGAGCATACACCCTGGACAGGACTGACACTCGAAAACCATTGCTGGCCCCAAGCGAACCCTTGACCTAAATTAACTCTTAGCGCAAAACTTACTCATAATAAAAAAAAGTATTAGAATACAATCATAACTAAACTGTCTCAATGAATAACTTAGAATGTTTTAAAAGATCAACATTCAACTTGCCAACATGACAACTCAAGTCTCAACATAAAAACCAAAATGGAAAGACTCAAGACTAACATCAACTAATTCTCTATGAAGCCTCTAACAACTGAGATGGACGTCAGGACAAGACTCTCGACATCCTAATGAACTAAACTGATAAAGAAATAAAAAGGGGATTGTCACGACCCGATATACCAAGTCATGATGGCACCTACTATAACCCGCCAGCAGGTAAGCCAACCCGTAACCCGGAACAACAAGTAATGGGTCTGAGGGTAGAAATTAAACAAGAGTAGGCAAATAACAATATAAACAGGCGGACACAAACCAAAAACATAAATACAAATAAAGATCCCTCCCAGAACCTGGAAGTCAC
>NC_064286.1:43817184-43836668 GCF_019186545.1 Solanum stenotomum | reverse complement strand
CCCAGTCCTCTTCGTGAAGAAGAAGGACGGTACTATGCGATTGTGTATTGACTACAGGCAGCTGAACAAGGTGACGGTGAAGAACCGTTACCCCATGCCTCGTATTGATGATTTGTTTGATCAGCTTCAGGGTGCCGTGGTATTTTCTAAGATTGATTTAAGATCCGGCTACCACCAGTTGAGGATTAGGGCAGCGGACGTCCCTAAGACCGCATTTAGGACTCGTTATGGCCATTATGAGTTCTTGGTGATGTCGTTTGGGTTGACTAATGCCCCTGCCGCGTTCATGGACTTGATGACACGTGTGTTCAGGCCATACCTTGATTTATTTGTCATTGTCTTCATTGATGACATACTGGTATACTCGCGGAGCCGGAGTGAGCATGAGCAACATTTGAGGATAGTGCTCCAGACTTTGAGAGATCAGCAGCTTTATGCCAAGTTCTCAAAGTGCGAGTTTTGGCTTGAGTCTGTAGCCTTCTTGGGGCACGTGGTGTCCAAGGAGGGTATTAGGGTTGATCCGGCGAAGATTGAGGCTATTCGTGATTGGCACAGGCCCACCTCTGTGACTGAGATTCGTAACTTCGTCGGATTGGCAGGCTACTATAGGCGAAATTTCCATTTGGAGCTCGCTTCGACGAAAAGTGGGTCCCACACCCAGTATCATTTGAGCCAGATTCCACAATTGCTATCTAAAGTCTCGAGAAGTGAACAAAAGGTCGTTCTAGACCAAAATCAATGTTCTGAAGCTAACCTAGCTGTCAGAATTTTCATCTGAGCACGATTTCCAAGAAGGTTGACCAAAGTCAACTTTTCAAGTCATTACAGGGATCCTCCGGAAGCAAGGTTGCTCACCAACAACTTTGGAGCTCAATTGGATCAATGATGCACTGGATGCTGATCCTAGTTACCTGAATCTATATCATACAAAGATGCAGGCTAACTGACATTAGTACATTGAATGTACGAGCATGTGAGGGGAATTCTAAAATAAGACATAAGCTTGAAAGGGAACTGAAAGAACATACATGGTCTCAACTCAACTCAACTCATTTCAATATAAAGCAATAATATAAATGCAATATAAAGAAAAGCTTTTAAAACATGGACAATAACTCTGTGTATTGAAAAATACAATAGTAACTCAGTTTGTATTCAGAGATACAATATAACTTTGTATGTATGCAAGGATACAATGTAACTCTGTGTGTATGTGTAAATACAAGGAATCTCTGTGTATATAAAAATATAAAATATAACTGTGGGAGTTTCTCTAAACGACAACCATCACTTACGAGCTATGTGATGATACATTGTTTTGCCTCATGCTGCTAGGACCGTCCTATACCTTGGGGGTATAGAACCTAACTTCTAAATGGATCCACTAGTCTATTCTAAAAAGCTCTAAGGAATCATCTAAAAGTATGAATCTTTTTCTACCCATGATGGCTATATGGTTTATGAGGGCTGTGAGTTGTTTCAACTCTCCCCTAAATCGGTGCTCAATACTACTCCCAAAATATAACTAGTTCATATGTTTAGAAACATAAATCTTTCTGTGGTTTGAGTTAATTACTCAAAAACTAGCCCAAAGGCTCTCTTGGAAATCAGTGTTTCCTCCCTTTCTTAATTGTGAAAGTATTTACTCTTTACTGAAAAGTGACTCAACGGCTCTTTTGGAAATCGGTGTTTCCTTTCTTGTTTAAATGTGAAAACATTTACTCTTTGGGAATACATAGTCCCCATATACTCTTTTGAATAAATTAACTTCCTCTTTTTACTTTTTACTCAACCCAAAACTCAAGTCTTAAAACAAGCTTAAAGCATTTGCAAAAGACTTTTAAAAAAACTCTAAGAACTCTCTAAACTTGGCTCTTAACTTTCCTTAAATTTGAATTTATGGATTCAAGGTTATGATTTATGTTTATGGATAATATCATGATGTTTAGACGTACCTTAGAGTGTAGATATCAACTAAAAAACATAGGTACGATTCAAGGGGACTCAAACAGAAAGAAGTGGCAAAGGATAGACGACCTAGCGACCCTGGCGCTCTGAGTGGCACCGAGCGCCAGAGCCTGAACTACATAATCTGGGTTGGGGCGCTCTAAGTGGTGCGGCGCCCCTGAGCCCAAACTACAGACGCTGATGTGGGGCACTCTGAGTGGCGCGGCGCCTTGCCCCTTTCCCCAGAATTTTGACGAATTTTCTTGTTCGTTTTTTTCCTAATTTGTCTAGATTCGATTGGTTTCTTCCCCCAAACACTTAGATTCAAATACCCAACCAAAGTATACAAGAATCTACTCGAAAACAACCTCAAATCTCATGAAACTAACTTAAGAACTCAACAATCAAGAACCCAATAGAAGTTTCACAAAAATCCATCAAAAACTCAATTACTCTACTTTCAAGAACGTAAATACACTGAAATAAATCATGATTGGCACATGGGTGAATGAACCCAACATATGTGATCTCACATACCTCGTAGGGATTAACCCTTGGCGAAATCTACAAGGAAAATCTCAAGAGCGACGAGCTATGGCTCTTTCTTTTCTTTCTTCCTCTTTTCTCTTCTCACAATGCCCTAGCATAATTTTTGTAAAGCATAAACCGAACCAAATCAGTTTAGACCCTAATTAATTCACTAAAAATGAATTAACCCAATTGGGTATGAAAAGACCAAAATACCCCTTAAAAATCTGGGTGACTTTCCTTATTCAGACAACTTGACTTCCAACGAGCATATCTCCCTCATACGAACTCAAAAATTAGCAAACTCAATGGCGTTGGAAAGATAATTCAAAGTCCTTTCATTTGATATCTTGTAGCACACCTAACTCATCTTGTACTGAGAGTTATGGTCGTGTGAAGTTGACCCAAAACTCACACTTAACTAAACTTGCCAAACTTTCTAAATTTGATCTTTCCAAAAAAATGGTTCTTTCTAATTCTAGCTCTTTCAAATAGCGAGATGTTACAATATCTCTCCCTTGGGAACATTCGTTCTCGAATGAGATTACTCTTAGTAGGATAAACATCTAACATTCAGCTCAAACACCCAACAAGCAAAATATAAATACAACATGCCAACTTAAAACAAATGCTAAGAAAAGGATTAGTACCTTAATTCAGAATTTCTTCGGATTCGAAGAGATGTCGGTATCTCTTCTTCATATCCTCCTCAGCTTCCCAAGTAGCTTCCTCAACAAACTGATTTCTCCAGAGAACTTTGATTGATGCCACCTCGTTGGTCCTCAACTTGCAAACCTGGCGGTCTAGAATCTGAACAAAGATATCTTTATAAGACAAGCTATCCTTAATACCAATATCTTCAGTTGGTATAATCAGTGAAGGATCGCCCATACACTTTTTCAACATAGAGATGTGAAACACTGGATGGACAACTGTTAACTCTTGCAGTAGCTCCAACTCATAAGCACATTGCCAATCCTTTTGGATATTTTATAAGGACCAATATACCGGGGACTAAACTCCCATTTTTTACCAAATCTCATGACACCCTTCATGGGTGAAACCTTCAAGTATACCCAATCATCTACTTCAAACTCTAAGTCTCTTCTCATAACCTCAGTGTAAGATTTCTGACGACTCTGCCCTGTTTTCAACCTTTCTTGGAAAACTCCCACTTTCTCTATAGTTTGATGAACTAAGTCTGGTCCTATCAATCCAGCTTCACTAACCTCAAACCATCCAATAGGAGAACTGCATCGCCTCCCATAAAGAGCCTCATATAGAGCCATCTTGGTGCTAGAGTGGTAGCTATTGTTGTAAGCAAACTCAATGAGAGGAAGGTGATCATCCCAATTACCCTTGAAATCAATCACACAGGACCTGAACATATCTTCTAAAGTCTGAATAGTGCGCTTTGCTTGACCATCTGTCTAAGGATGGAAAGCAGTACTCAAGTTCACCTTCGAACCCAAACCTTTCTGGAATGACTTCCAAAATTGTGAAGTAAATTGTGCACCTCTATCTGAAATGATGGAAACTGGAACTCCATGAAGTCTTACTACCTCTTGAATGTATAACTTGGCATAATCCTCTACTGAATGGGTAGTCTTTACCGGTAAAAAGTGGGCTGATTTTGTCATTCGATGAACAATCACTCAAATAGAAACATGTTGCATGCGGACCATGGCAATCAAGTAATGAAATCCATATTGATCCCTTCCCACTTCCATTCTGGAAGTTTTATATTCTGAGCCATACCACCGGGCTTTTGGTGCTCTACTTTAACTTGTTGACAATTTAAGCATTTAGCAACGAACTCAACAATACCTTTCTTCATACCATTCCACCTATATACTTCTCTCTAATCACGATACATCTTTGTGGAACCCGGATGGATAGAATATCTAGAGCTATGAGCTTCCTCCATGATCGTCTCTTGGATTTCATCCACCCTTGGTATACACAACCCACATTGATACCTCAATACACCATCTCCCCCTTATTCAAAAGCCATTACTTTTTGCTTATGAACATTTGCTTTCAATTCAAGCAAAATAGGATCTTGGTCTTGCTTCTCTTTTACTTCAGACACTAATGATGATTTATCCACATTTATCACCACTACTTCTTCTTCTGTGGAATCTATTAGTCGAACTCCTAATCGTGCAAATATGTGCATCTTTTGCTAACTCTCTCTTCTCTTCTTCAACACGGGTGGTACTACCCATAGACAACCTACTCAAGGCATCAACAACAACATTAGCCTTACATGGTGATATAGAATACTCATGTCATAATCCTTGAGTAACTCTAACCACCTCATCTGTCTGAGATTAAACTCTTTCTGACTGAACACATACTGGTGACTCTTGTGATCAGTGAACACATCTACATGAACACCATAAAGATAATGATGCCAAATTTTCAAAGCAAACATTACGGCAACCAACTCTAGATCATGGGTTGGGTCATTCTTCTCGTGAACCTTAAGTTGTCTCGAGGCATAAGCTATAACTTTGCCATTTTGTATTAACACACAACCCAATCCAACTCTAGACACATCACAATACACAACAAATCTTTGCGTACATTCTGATAAGGTCAATACTGGGGCAGTAGTCAACCATTTTTTCAATTCCTGAAAGTTTTTCTCACAAGCTTCAGACCATTGGAACTTAATTGTTTTCTAAGTCAACTTGGTCAAAGGGGACGAAATAGATGAGAACCCCTCGACGAACCTTCTATAATATCCAGCCAACCCCAAGAAACTCCTAATATCAGTTAGAGATGTGTGTCTAGGCCAATTCTGCACTGCCTCTATTTTCTGAGTATCAACTCTAATTCCATCACCGGAAACAATGTGGCCTAAGAATGCCACAGACTCAAGCCAGAACTCACACTTAGAGAACTTAGCATACAACTAACTCTCTATCATTTAGAGTTTGGAGAACTAATATGAGATGACTAGCATGACCTTCTTTATTCCTCGAATAGATTAGAATGTCATCAATGAATACTGTTTTATTTAAAAATGAAAAATGATTGGTTTTAGAGTCGCCACTTAATTTTTAAAGTAAAATTAAGAAAATTGGTTTTTTCCAAAAGATTAAAAATAGGAAATTTAATGAAGAATAATTAAAGGGTTCGGGGTTTTTATTAGTGTTCTAAGAAGGACCTTAAAGCATATAGAACATCCGCTAATGGGGTTATCCGGCAATTAATCATTTGGCTAAAAATTAACTTAATCTGAATTGAGCAATTTTTATAGTTTGAACCATTTTAAAGGGGAAAAGGGGGAAATATGGAACTACTATCTAAGTGAGATATCTTGCAAAATTATTCTTTGAGTCTTGTTAAAGGTGACTAATTCAGTTAAATTGCTAAATCATAATGGGTGTCTTTTGGGGATTTTGAATTTTTAAAACCTTAAGATTAAGTAGCAAATATTGACAAGTAAACATACACAATAAAACAAAGAGGGAAAGATACTTGGGCCCAAATCTGGTTTTCCTGTCCGCTTGGGCCAGTATTTGGGCCTAATTTCATTTTGGGCCTTTGGCTCAATTCTTGCCACCTGTCCTAAATTCTAACAAGATAATAATAAATAAAATGACAAGGGCTTAGGCCCAAAATAACAAAATACAACTTATTTAAAAAAAAGAAAAAAAAGTGTGGGCTTTTTAAGACCCTTTTCTCATTTTTCGTATACACCTAGTGTATACGAATTCGTATCGGCTCCAATTCCTGTTCGTCAATTTTTGAGGGACCTGCTCTTCAATTTTGTGGCTGGCTGACTCGATAAAGGGAATTTGAGCCTTTATGGCTCTCCCAAAATGCAAAAAAGAAGATAGGAGTTTGTAGTGAACTCGGACATATTTCACATGCAATAAAAATGATAGTAAGGATTAGTACCCAAGAATAATAAAACAACAACATGTTTAAAGCAAATCATAGCAGTCTCTAAACCAATATAAAGCAAATAATTTGATCGAACTCAAACAAAATGAATCCAAATAGCGGGATACAAATTCCAAAGACACTAAGTGCTCAAGTCATGTTAACGATAAAATAATGGCTATCTAAGCTACTGTCTTGACACTAAAATAATCCATAACAACAAATATTAACCAACTATTTAAAGAGCAAATATTCCAATAGAGTATGCTAGAACTTAAAGCCAGATATTCAAGTTCGGTCACATTACAAGGAGTATCACAGCTTAAAGAAGTAATTAGGAAAGCACATCGATCATTTCACACAACAAATTAATATTATGGCTGTCAACGAAACATATGTACAACCAAAATTCACAAATTTATATACATCTCTCATGCTTTCATATAACTAAAAAAACAAGGAAAGAACCATTATCAAGGATAAATGACAAAGAGTTGATGCTTGAAGAAGGAATAAGGTACAAACCATCAATCTCAATTCCAGAAATAAAGAGTAACAAGATATTAAAAGCTAAGCAAACTCTTAAGAGGATTACCGTGTTTCATCAAAATCTATAGTCACATATCATAAATGGCTAAATTAGATTCTCAATATTTTAGAATAAATACGAGATAATAATAGTGATGGACGATACAGTCAGCTTGTAGGGATGTCAAACATATGGACATACAACATACGAGCTACAAATTAGTTAAATGTGAGATTCTGCCTTCATTTTTCCGAAAGAAAACAACATTACAACAGCAGGAAGAGGAAACCTTATATGCTACTAGATTGCGAACACCAAAACATGAGCATTCAATGACAAATAAGCAAGTGAGCTCGAGATGAAGGTAACGAAGTAACCTTAAAATAAACACAAAGAAACAGTGAAGCCAAACATGAGCAAACAATAACATCACATGTATATTGCAGATTTTAATTGAACGAAATGGACTCTTTACAACGATAGCTAACTCAAAGAACTCTTAGACGCAATGAACAACAAAAGCCCCAAAAGCTCATTTTATATCTTGAACAAACAAGGCGTCAACTCTAACTCAATCACTAGGCTACGACATAAGCCAAGAATCGAGTAGAATAAAGGCAACCAAGAAAAGAAGAAGAGATATAAATCAATAAACAACCCCAACATCAATGAAACAGTACATCGATTAAAGAGTTGGAATTAAAAAATGGAGTTTACTTTCTTGTGTGCAGTGAGCTAAAACAAACGAGCAGGGGTGAAGACCTCAACCACGAGAACTCGAACACTAACAACCAAACGAAAATTTGGGCAGAAACTTAAACTCAAACACCGAAATTGTTATCTTCTTTGCTTACGAAATGTATTTAGTGTGTATTAAAGTATTTTGCTCCAGCACTCCTTTGTGTTTCGCTCAATAAAAATCTAACCCCCAATAGTGAATAAGAATGAGGTTCATATAGATGGGGAATTAGGTCAAATTTGGGGGGGGGGGGGGGGGNNNGGGGGGGGGAGGACGAAAAATGGATAGAAACAAGGGTCAAAAATAGAATTTTTCCTCGATTTCAAAATTCAAAATCCTTTTTCAAGGAACATGGAGCAGCTGGGTTTGTATGAGATTTCACCCCAAATCTCACGAAATCCGGACGAAAGGATCAACGTGGACGGCTTCGATCAAACCCATCGTCTTTGTGCTCGATGTGATGTCTATCCACGCGAGTCAAAGGATGATTTTCACGGCTGCAAGGACAAAAAAATGCAGGCGGCTCTGCCCTGCTGTACGAGACAAAAAAAGGAGAAGGAGACGTGATCGTACGAGCGTGAACTCGCCCTTGCGTGAGGAAGATAATAAGCATTCGGGGTCATTCACGCGTTGTTGCGCACGCTGCTGGATTGACGCTGTGAAGAAAACGAACCAACAGGGGTCGGGTAATTGGTATTGCTGTATGTGTGTATTGTTTTGGACTGATGGGTTTCTTTGAAATTGAATTTGGACTGGAATTGAGTATAGTGGGTTGATGGGTTGCTGAAAAAATTAGGAAAAGGGCCCAAATCTGGTCTATTCCAAAAAGAATTGAATGAAGTGGTTAGGTTTGATAAAAGGGCTAGTTTTGATTTGAGGATTTGGCCAAATTGATTTAAATCGTAGCCAATTGAAATTAAGAACTTAGCCAAATTGAGCTGAACAGGTGATTTGGCTAAAAACTAAATAAGACGAATTAATATAAATTAATTAAAAAGCTTCTTAATGTTAACGAAATAAAATGATTAACTTAATTATAAACTAAATTATTTAAAATATAAACTATTATATAACTAAACTAATTAACCAAATATTTGAGTAGAACTAAAATCTTTTGTGAGACAATTTTCGACTATTCATAAAATATACTAATTATATACATGATTATGAAGAACATATATATTATCTACAAATTACAAAAAGTGACAAAACTATTTAAAATAACTTGCAAACTATATTATTATATTTTTTAAAATTTTTTATAAAACTTATTATTTTAAATCGTTTGAAATTGAAGTAGCTCGAAATGATTAATTTATATTGTGGAGGTCCAAAATTGGGTGTCAACAAATACGATAACAAACATATCTAAATAAGACTTGAATACTTTAGTCATAAGGTGCATGAACGTTGCAGGAACATTGGTCAAACCAAAGGACATAACTAGGAACTCATAATGACCATTGCGGGTCCTGAATATTGTCTTAGGAATATCTCTTTCTCTTACTCTCAACTGATGATAGCCAGATCTGAGGTCTATCTTAGAAAAACAAGTGGCACCCTGAAGTTGATCGAAGAGATCATCAATTCTCGAAAGATGATACTTATTCTTGATAGTAACTTTGTTCAATTGATGGTTATCTATACACATTCTAAGAGAACCATCTTCCTTCCTCACAAATAAGACCGGAGCACCCAAGGTGAGACACTTGGTTGAATAAAACCCTTCTCAAGGAGATCTTTCAACTGCTTTTTTAACTCTTTCAACTCTGTTGGTACCATTCTATATGGCGGAATAGATATAGGACGAGTATCGAGAATAATATTTATACCGAAGTCTATTTCTCTCTCAGGAGGGACTTCGGGAATATCATCTGGAAAGACTTCTGGAAACTCTTTTACTACTGAAACTGACTAAATAGGAGGTATCTCAACACTAGAGTCATTAACTCGGACTAAGTAATAGACACACCCCTTGGAAACTAATTTTCTCGCCTTAAGGTACGAAATAAAATGACCCTTAGGCACCGTTGAACTACTCTTCCACTCTATAACTGGTTCATTAGGAAACTAGAACTTAAAAACTCGAGTTTTACAATCAATTGAGGCATAACATGCATGAAGTTAGTCCATACCTAGAATCACATCAAAATCTACCATGTCTAACTCAACTAAATTAGCCATGGTGCTCTTGTGATTGACGAAAATGGTACAATCACGATAGACTCTCTCTGCTAGAATAAACTCACTAACATGTGTGGAAACACTGAAGGGCTTAAGAAGTTTCTCAGGAAGAAAATAAAAATTCATCGCAACATAAGGAGTCACAAAAGATAGACTCGCTCATGGATCTAACAAAACATAAACATCAAATTTAAAGACTTGGATCATACCAGTGACAACATCTGGTGAATCTTCTTGGTCTTGGCGACTAGTAATAGCATAAAGACGGTTTACTCCTCAGCCTGCCCCTGAAGTAGCTCTTCTAGATGTAGCTCTGTCTGGTGGAGCAACTGAAGAAGACTCTATTGCCCCCATTACCATTACCCTGTCTGTTCTTAGGACACTCCCTCATAAAATGACTGTTCTGACCACAATTGAAGCAACCACTGGAGTCATCACGACACACCCCTGAGTGAATCCTACCACACTTAGCACATGCAGGAGTCTTACTACCCCCTTGTGCCATACTATCTTGAGAATGCGCATGTCTAGCTCTGAAATTCTGTGAATTTTGATTTTGGAACTCATCTTTGTTCCTTGGTGCTGGTGCACTAGCAGATGATGGAGCAGATCCCTTTTGTTTCTGTTAGAAAGATGACCGGTTGGCATTACTCTTCTGATGTCCGGACTCATTCCCTGTATTAGCTCTTTTATTTTGAAAATCCTCTCTATCTTTCAGCTTCTCTTCCTCAACCTGTTGTACATGGATCATCAACCTTGGTATGTTCATATCTCCTATCAGCATAGCTTCATTCCCTTCCTTACTTGACAGATGAGACAACCCAGTAACAAACAAACTCATCCTGTCTCTCATGTCCGCAACCATCTCCGGAGCATAGCAGGAAAGTTGGGTGAACTTCAGACTATACTCATGAACACTCATTAATTCCTGCTTAAGAGTAAGGAATTCTCGTACCTTTGCTTCTTAGTTCACGGGGAAAGAAACTCCCCAAGAAGTCCTCCTCAAATGAAGCCCAACTCACAATTGGCGCACCTATAACTCTATTCTTTTTCCACTGATCAAACCAGATTCTAGCGACACCCTTCATTTGGTATGCAGCTAGTTCCACCCTTTTAGCATCAGCAACATGCATAATCTCAAAAACCTTCTGAAACTCTTCAAAAAAGTTTTCTGGATCCTCAGTGACACTTGACCTAGTAAAGCTTGGAAGATTCATCCTTAAGAACTCACGGATCCTTGAAGTATCAGCCACTTCATGTAGATTTTCTCTTTATCCAACTTGATTGGTCACAACTTGGCTAAACATCCGGATAGCTTCCCGAAACTCAGCATTGGTGACCTCTTCTTGGGGTTTCACTTCTGATGTATTAGATACCCCTTGATCCCGTGGTTCAACATTTCTTCTAGTGAGACGACCTCAGAAAACTCTTCGGGGAGGCATGATTTGAAAGACACGCGCAAGAACGAATTAGAAAAAACTTTTTAGAGATAACTCTATCGTACGAAATGAGTATGAAAAAGTGAGATAGTTCCTAAGTGTCGCAGCCTCCTAATTATAGATGTGGCGCGCTTCACACTGATAACCAGGACTCTACTGACACGACTTTATAGAATCCCTAGAACTCGTGAACTATGTTCTCTGATGCCAAGTTTGTCGTGCCCCGAGCCTACACCCTGGGCAGGACTAGCACTCGAGAACCATTGTTGGCCCCAAGCAAACCCTTGGCCTTGCTAAAATCTTATCGGAAGACTTACTCATGATAATAGAAAGTATTGGAATACAATCATAACTAAACTGTCTCAATGAATAACTTAAAAATGTTTTAAAGATCAACATTCAACTGGCCAACATGGCAACTCAAGTCTTAACACAAAAACTGAAATGGAAAGACTCGAGACTAACATCAACTAACTATCTATGAAACCTCTAACAACTGAGATGGACGCTGGGACAAGACCCTTGACATCCTAATGAACTAAATTGATAAAGAAATAAAAAGGGGATCCTCCGGAAGCAAGGATGCTCACCAATAACTTTGGAGCTCAATTGGATCAACGATGCACTGGATGCTGATCCTGGTTACCTGAATCTGCATCATACAAAGATGTAGGCCAACATGCATCAGTACATTGAATGTATGAGCATGCGAGGGCAATTCTAAAACAAGACATAAGCTTGAAAGGGAACTGAAAGAACATACCTGGTCTTAACTTAACTCATTTCAATATAAAGCAATAATATTAATGAAATATAAAGAAAAGCTTTTAAAACATGGATAACAACTTTGTGTATTGACAAATACAATAGTAACTCAGTTTGTATGCAAAGATACAATATAACTTTGTGTGTATGCAAGGATACGATACAAACTCTGTGTGTATGTGTAAATACAAGGAATCTCTATGTATATAAAAAATATAAAATATAAATGTGGGAGTTTGTCTAACCAACAACCATCACTTAAGAGCTATGTGATGATACAATGTTTTGTCTCATGTTGCCAGGGCCATCCTATACCTTATCGGGGTATATAACCTAACTTCTAAGTGGATCCACTAGTTTGTGCTAAATAGACTAAGGAATCATCTAAAAAGTATGACTCTTTTTCTACCCATGATGGCTATATGGTTTATGAGGGTTGTGAGTTATCTGAACTCTCTCCCATATCGGTGCTCAATACTACTCCCAAAATATAACTAACTCATATGTTTAGAAACATAACTTTTTCTGTGGTTTGAGATAATTACTCAAAAACTAGCCCAAAGGCTCTCTTGGAAATTACTGTTTCCTCTCTTGCTTAATTGTGAAAGCATTTACTCTTTACTGAAAACTAGCTTAACGACTCTTTTGGAAATCGATGTTTCCTTTCTTGCTTAAATGTGAAAACATTTACTCTTTGGGAATACATAGTCCCCATATACTCTTTTGAATAAATGATCTTCACTCTTTACTCAACCCAAAACTCAAGTCTTAAAACAAGTTTAAAGCATTTGCGAACAACAGAATAACAGTATTAGTGACCACATAGAGTTAGAAGTTGAATCTCCACTAGCTTATAAGCCCAATAGTTCAGAATTGGAGGATGCACAAGACATTAATCAAGACGATAATGATGATGCACCTATACAACAACAATCATATAGCATTGAACTAGGTAGGGAAAAAAAGAATGATAAACCAACCAAAAAGATTTGCAAACGTGGTTGATGAAAATCTTTTTGGATATGCAAATTTTATAGAATTTGCTCTATCAGTTGGAGAGACCATTGACGTGCATGTGCCTAATAGCTATAAAGAAGTTATTTCTAGTTCAAAATCAGATCGATGGATTAGTTAGTGCTATGGGTGAAAAGATTAAGTCTCTTTAAAAGAATCAAACATGGAAGCTTGGTTCATTGTCAAGGAAACAAAAGGTAGTCAAACATCATTTTATCCGAGATGTTGCATCTAAATGGGTTTGTTGTTATGAAGAAAGTTTCTACATGATAATCCAGGAGATATGATAATCAAGATAATTCGGACCAATAAGTTTAAATATTGCCTAGACTTGATTGGTTTGAGTTGTACTCAGTAAGCCCTTCGGAGGGCTGGGAGCAAGGTAGAGAGATGTCATTTCAATGATGAAAGAAATTCAAGCCAAGGGAAGATTAATTTGTTAATTATGTCTTGAAGTTTTTCCTTTTTTATTTTAGGAAACTAGAATTCCTATTAGTTTAGGAGACCCTTTGTCCTAATAGATTTGGAAAAGGAAAATATTGTCCTTATAGGATTAAGAAAACCTTTTCCTCATAGGTTTGGAACTACTTGGGATCTATATATAAGATATGTAGTTGGGGATTCTAAAGCAAGATAAGTTTCTTCTTTTCTTCCATAGTAGAAAACTCTCCCTGCTTTTGCTGGGAGGAGTAGGCCTAGCCGAACCTCGTTAAATATTTGTGTTATTCTTCTCTTCTATTTTTCTTTGTTTGTTATTGTATGCTAGTTAATCCACGATATTTTCGCAATAATATTGTTATGACACATTAGTGGTTGAATGTAGGCATTTTCTTCACACTAATATTCAGAGATTGAATCTAAACATATTCCTAGTCAATCATGACACATTCCTAGTCAATCATGACACATTCCTTTTGAGATACACTCATTTTTTCTAACACTATGCTTGTAATGTAGTTATCCAATAAGGATCAATTCATGATCATGTGTGGCATCAAAAGTGTTGCGTCCCTAGGTTTGGGCGTGACAAATATATAGAGGCATTTTCCTCTGAATTTAAACACACCAATTTAGAGAGAGAAATAGACTAGAACTTAGTTTACAAATAGTGATAAAAAAAAAAAAATCTAAGAAGAAACATTGAGAATACTAATGACATTAATTGTAGTGAGTTGTGTAAAATAAAAAGGATTGTTTCTTTCGAAATCACCAAGACAAATAAGTTCAAGCATCTTAAATCTATCTCAAATTTGATTTAGAATAACTGAGTACTACATTTTAATTGAATAAAAAATATACTTACTAAAGTCAACTTAAATTTATTCAAGCAAATTAAAACACAAAAAGTATATAAAAAAAATATAATCAGTATAATGAATCAGTATGCATCTTCCTACATGCTGCTCTCTTATAATTTAGAAACGCCAATGTTTGAGAGGCATCACAGCAAACTTCATGTTTCCAGTCTTGCAATGGATTCCTTTATGTTCTCCACAAGCAAAATAGTAAGTCTGCATTTTCTTCAACACAAATTCAAATCCTTCCCCTGCACCCTCACTTGGATCCGCTATTCTTTTAGCCTTTTTGAAGTCACATTTAATAAAGCTCCAATAGTTTGGGAATAAGTAAACACTATGTGGAAATCCAGTAGCATTTACATTTGGTGGATCATACTTGAACACTGCCACAAACAAAAGTGAATTCAATTAAAATTTAAATCATCAGTATATATAGAATGATACTATTGCATGCACTATTTATTTTGTGTTAAGGGGTAATAAAACTTTAGTATTAATACACACATAATCATTTTTGCGACTACACTAGAAGTTTTCCTTGTGAAGAATAATTCACAAGTGCATGCATGCATAAAATAAAATTAAAAAAATGACCAATATATATATATATATATGCTCAATGTAACTTTTTTTAGTGTAAGAGATTCAGTTGAACCCCTTTAGGTACATGCTCGAATTTATGTAAACGAAATGATAAAGCACTAGAAGTACAAATTTGAAAGAGAGGGATATACCTAAGGTGTCGTTAACAAAGAAAGGAGTATTGTTTCGAGCCCAATCCATGTAGTTGAAGCCATAATGCCAATTTTCCGAACCTCCAACGATGAATCTATTGGAGGTCTGAGTAGCATTTGGTGGATGAGTGAAATTGGTTTTGTTCCATGTTCTAGAACCCCAATTGAAGTCATAATTGGCTAGACCAATCGCAAACATGGATGAGAACAATAATGCAAGTAAGGGAAATGCTTGTGCATTATAAGCAAAAGCCATTATATATACTATCAGCTCAATGAAAATGGCAAGTTTAATTTGCTAATGAAGAAGAGAAGTTGACTTGATGGAAATGATGAGTGAATATATGGACTATATATACAGAAAAAAGTATGGTCATTTACTTTATACTAAAGTTGGTTGGTGAGACAGCAAAATTAGTGCAAAAAACTCCTTTTTGGGTTTTTCTTTATTTCACATGTGAACGGATATACACACATAAATTTGCCGTATATTGAGCACTTTGAATTCTTAAAGTTGGAACGCAACCTAATTATTGACTCCTTTTTTTCTTTTTAATTCTTAATCTGACTTGGAAGTCTTTTCCAACTGCAACTTGGAAGACCTTACAAAAGTCAAATTAACGGTGTGTTCGATATAGTTAGCCGTGTGAATGTTAATCACTTTTTAAAGATTCCTCATAAGTGTTTAGTCTTTTGTTCAGTAGTAAGCCAGATTAAAAATTTGTTTGGGAACATTAATAATTTTCGAATGCCGATCACGTCAAGGATATAGATTCGGACGTGACATTAACACATATAGAATCACTAATTTGTTTGACCAAACTTTTAAAATTAGCTTAATTTAAAAAGTATTTTTTAAAAAAAAGTACATTTAATAAAAAGAAATTTGTGTTTGGATGATAAATTTAAAAGACACTTTTGAGTAGTAATTAATGTTTGACCTAACTTATTACAAGTATTTTTAAGTGTATCTTTTTCAAAAGAGTGATTACAGAGAAAAAAAATATTTTTTCAATTTCTGAAAAATAACTCTTGCTACGTACTCCCTCAAAACACTTATTTTCTCCGAAAAATTTGATCAAACACCTCACTTTTTTTAAATGGAGAAGTCATAAGTACCCCTTCGACTATAGGCGAATCCCAGCTAGGGGTAGGCATGGTGTGGTATATACCGAATTACCATACCATGTTGAAATTTTTGATACCGTAATTTTAGTATTATGGTATTTGGTTGTATATGGTATATATATTTTTTTTTGGTATTCGATACAGTATTTGATATATAGAAATAATATACCAAAATATCGAATACCATACTGAAGATATAGTTACATAAATAATATATATTTTATTAAAATACTTAAAAATATTCAACCTAGTATTAGTATACACTAAATGTTTAGAAGTTACAACTTTGAGTACTCTATTTTGATTGAAATTAACAAAAGAAGTTGTTTGAATTTCATTTGAATATATATTTCTACATGTGTACTGTGTTAGTATGATATAAGTAAACCCTTTTTTGAATTGTCAAAGTCATAATACTCTACTAAACGAGTATATATTAATCGAAGTTAAACAAACTATGGTTACCGATTTACCATATTGTAAAATACCGAAATTGAACTTTGGAATACCGAACTATGCACAACGAATTAAATTGGTATAATAATGATATAATAGTTTAAAAAATCGATTACCGAAATTACGCGACCAAAATTTCAAATATCGTACTATACCACACCATGTTCACCCCTAATCACAACGTCAAATCTTAACTATACATAGGTCTTATAACCCCCTTAACACATCTTAAGACCTATATAACCACTCGCATGATGGGAGGTGTTTAAATTTACACTCGCCTCCGCATCATCGTTATGTCAGGGACATGTTAATAATCTGTCAAATCTAAATTAAAAATAAAAAAATCATGTCATTTAATTCTTTCCCCTTCATTACCATCACTAAAGCTACTATTTTCAGCATTAAAACTTGTAACAATCACCATAAAAATTTTAACCCACCGCCATATTTTTCCCTTCACCACCACCATATTCAATGTTTTCTATCAATTTCATTTTTCGACCACGAAACATCAAACATAAACCATACATTTTATCACCACCTTCAAACACCACGAAATATCACTCCAATCCCTCAAAAACTCAAGCTATTCAATTCAATCTAAAGTTTAAAATGTTAGATCTCAATTGAAGTTTGTGATCCAACAAAAAAAAATAAAAATAAGTTTAATGAAATTTGGTTCAAAATCTCTATTGAAGAAACTATTTAAAATTGAAACTCTAAATAAAAAATAATTGAAAGTTGGGGTTTTTTTCCGATTAAATTTGAGTTAAAAAAGGCTGATCGAAGTGAGAAGGGAAGAAATGAATTTAATATGAATTGAGCAAAAATGATTTGGATTACAATCCATCCAAATAAAATATAGGTAAATATTGATTTGGTCAAATATGGCTTGGGTAAAATGGTTCTAACCCATTTAAGATGTTTCTAATCCATTTAAAAAATTCACCCCCACCCCCCGGGGCTCCCCCCACCTTCCACCAACCTATCCCTATTTTTTTTTCAAAAAAATAAAATTTACCCCGTCCCGTCGAGCAACCCCACCCCCCACCCCCACACCTTCCACCAACCTATCCCTATTTTTTTTTTGTTTTCCAANAAAAAAAAAAAAAAAATTTACCCCCTCCCCTGGGCACCCACACCCCCCATTCCACCAACCAACCCCTAATTTTTTTTTGTTTTCCAAAACAAAAAAATATATGTTTTCAAAAAAAAATAAAAATTACCCCCTCACCCGGGCACACCCCACCCCCAGGGTTCCCATCTTCCACCAACCTACCCCTAATTTTTTTTTGTTTTCCAAAAATAAAAAAAATATATGTTTTTTCAATTAAGTTTGAAAATTAATATTAATTTTTTTTTTATTTTTTAGCATAATTAAGAATTTTGAGTGGAGTGAAAACTAAGTGATCTATTATATGTCAATATGGATACCCATATTTTACCCATTTTGACTATATTTGTGGAGACTCTTAAAATAGCGTGAAGCCCATATTTACTCAATTAAAATATGAGTGATCCAAGTTATTAAATATGGACAAAATGGACTCATTTCATTAATATAAGCTGAAATTGCCACCCCTACTCGGTGGTGTGTGTAATACACTTTCTCTTTTATTTCCAAAAACCTTGCCACATGACATTCTATATGGATAAAATATTTCACCTTGACAAAAATTAAATAAACTATTAATTAGTTAAAAACTAAAGACTAAGGTATTACTATACCAAAAAATAATAATTTAAAGTTTATTTTTTTAAAAAAATAAAATATTTAAAATATTTTTCTCACCTCACTCCACCATCTCCTACCCCCAGACAATTCCCATGTTCTTTTATTTTTTTTAAATTCTTTTGTACCTGATATTATTTTTTTTAAAAATAAAATAAAATTCTATCCCATCCTATCTACCCTCCGCTCCTAATCTTTTTTTCTAGATTTTTTCATTTTGTGTTAGATGTGTATATATATATATTTTTAGGAAAATATTTTTTTATTTACTTTCCAATATAACAGAAACAAAAAAATTATTTTAAAAACATGTCTTGCGGCAAGTAAAAAATTATTTTCTAAAAAATATATATCTAATACAAAACGAGAAAAAAAATTGAAAGCGGAGGGTTATGTGGGGTGATGTAGAATTTTTTCTAAAAAATTAAAATAATATTTAAATTATTATTTGAAGGGATGTGGGGGGGGCGGGTTGTGGGGGACGGGGAGATGAAGTAAGAATTTTTTAAAAATTTTAAAAAATTGGGGTGGGGGAAGTACAGTGAGAGGAAGTGATGAAGTATGGTAAGAAAATATTTTACATTTTATTTTATATTTTTTTTGGGTTGAAATACTAATACTTTAATCTTCAACTTTAACTAATACTAATAATTTATTTAATTTTTGTCAAGGTGAAATGTTTTATCTATGTAGAGTGTGATGTGACATTTTTCATAAATAAAAGAGAGTGTATTAAAACAACATGATGAGAGTGTATACATAATAAAAGATAGAGATGTGTTTCTCAAACTAATAAGTGATAATTTAGGGTGTGTTTTGGTATGTAGGAAAACATAAATGTTTTCCGATTTTCTCATGTTTGGTTGGGTAAAATGTTTTGGAAAATGTTTACCAAATCAACTCATTTTCCTCAAATTTAAGGAAAATGACTTCCCTTCAAAAATTAAGGAAAACATTTTCCAAAACTTTCCTCCAACTTCAAATTATAATTTTTTTTGTTGAAAAAATAAATTTAAAGTTTATTTTAAAAAAATATTTTCAACTTCAATTTTTTATGTTTTACCCCACCCCTACCCCCGAAGCCCCCTAAG